>NC_142929.1:47347408-47359908 GCF_046866305.1 Octopus bimaculoides | reverse complement strand
AGCCCCTTGTGGGCAGTAAAGAAATAGGTATTTCGTCTGTCTTTACGTTCTGAGTTCAAATTCCACTGAGGTCGACTTTGCCTTCCATCCTTTCGAGGTCAATAAATTAAGTACCAGTTGCGTACCGAGATCAATATAATTGACTGACCCTCCTCCCCCAAAATTTCAGGCCCTGTGCCTAGAGTAGAAAAGGATATTGTTCTCTGAGCAAACAAGGGAGACAACTCAAACTATTTATCGCTTTTAGTCATCATGAGTGGAAGTATAGTCTTCACCATCGCTTGCTAGTAAGGCTACAACTAACTTAATATACAGAAATGTTCATAAAACCCATTGAGTTGTAGCAGGAAATGAGATTAATTAATCATTTAGTCATAAAGAATAACTGACTGCATATTTTAAGTAATAAACATAAAGGTGGATTTGATTATTTTCACTGTTTCCAACATAAAAAAAGTAATCTTAGTGGTGTTAAATATAATAATTAGAGAAAAATATGTGATCAATTAATCACATTTTCCAGCTCAGTGAATATTTTTTTGTTCTTGTAGTAGTGAAAATTTTTTTTTTCTCTTTTGTCCTTGTGTTCTTGTAGTAGTCAATTTTATTACAACAAGCAATGGGGGAAAGCTGCAGTTCTGCTAATGATTGCTATGAATCCAAAAATTTCAAAAGTTGCATGTTAAGGCCATCTCTACAAATTTTCTGTAGACATTATAGCCAGGACTGATTTTGTTTCAATGTTTCGTATCCGAGATGTCAGATGTAAAAAAGCAATAAGATCATCATCATCATCATCCAGTGATTTAAATCTAGGTTTTGTCCCTGTTAACGGAGGTGGCCGGAACTATCTCAATGCCATAGCAACTGAGGCAGGCAGGTGCAGCCCACCCCAATTTTTGGGCTGGCTGGCTGGTGCCCATTCTCCCTTGCTTTAATGAGGCTTTTTTAGAGCTGGATTTTCTACGGGGAGCATGCTTTGCTTACCCCCAATGTCAGTTTCTAAACATGAGTGGTCTTGAGACCAAGGCCTCTTCTACAATTTTTGAAAAATGTGGTGGAAAGCCAGCTCAAAAAAGCAGGGATGCTACTCCCTAAGACCCCTTTTGGAGGCCCCTACCAAAGATGAAAAATGGGTAATGGGTGTGTATGCCATATTTCGTGAGTTTTTGTTCCTTCATTAGCACCCATCCGACCCCTTAACCATCCACAAATTTTTACAAATATTACAAATTACTTTTTTGCTAGTTGTAAATATATTTTTTAAATTTTAAATCCAGGCTATAGGCTTCTCTGAGTTAAAGGATCATGGCCCTTATTGGCTTATGTGTAAATCTTTTTTATTCCATAGACTATATATAGACAGCCTGGATGAGAAATAAAGAGCAAACAAACTCCAAATTCTGTAAAATATAGATTCATTAAGTGTACACCTTTCATGCTGAAGTTTTGTTTGATTTTATCTTTCCTTTCTTTTTAAGCTTGTTATGTTTTTCAGTTCACATAAAGAGAAAAGTGAATGCAGATACAATCATTTAACTTCTTTTATTTCATGATTGTTCCCTAAGATACAATCTTTGTGTATATTTTCTGTATACTTTTTGGCAATATAATTCAATCAAGGTGCACAACTTAAGATATAAAATAAACAGTGAAAAACAAAGTATAATGTTCTATGTAACCAATACAAATTAATACACTTCTAAAGTGGGGGTTGTTATTTTATTAATCCCCTTAAAATTTGTGAGTAATGCTTTTCTTTGATGTGCTGAGTGCAAAATGTTTTCTTTTCATTTTCCCACTTAAAAGTTGCTCTTCTGCTGACCTTTTCCCCATCAAATAAAAATTATAATAAACTAGCAGAGGAACCCGGCGTTGCCCGGGAATGAAGTTGTTGCTTATATACTGGAAGGAAAAAAAGCAAAATATGCTGTATAGAAATCTGAAGACATTCTGTAGATGGACTCTCAGATGAATGATGACTGGGCACCTCTCATGAATTGGAAAATTGAAGATGCCCCAAAAAGCCTCATTGGTACTTGGAAGCTTTTACAAAAATTAAAATGGGGATTAAATGCACACACACAGAGTATCACACATCAGATGAAATGGATGTGTGTGTGTGTGTGTGTGACAGAGAGAGAGAGAGAGAGAGAGAGAGTGAGAGTGAGAGAGAGGGAGAGAGAGAGTGAGAGAGAGAGAGGTTTGTTGTCATGTATACGTACATGTATAAATAAGCATACATCTTTGTGTGTGTGTGTGTGTGTGTGCGTGTGTATGAGAGAGAGAGAGAGAGAGAGAGAGTAAATACTACATACACACTGCTCTCTCACTCTGTCTCACACACATACACACGCACACATACACACGCACACATACACACACACACATACACACGCACACATACATCCAAAAATGATGGATGCATATGACAACACACCCCTTGACTCACTCACACTCTGTCTCTTACAAACACACACATACATAAATGTATACAAACGTATTTACAAAGACACACGTGTGTATGTGCGCGTGCGCGTGTGTGTGTGAGAGAGAGAGAGACAGACAGACAGAGACAGAGAGAGACAGGCAGAGAGAGAGAGAGACAGAGCCAGTGAAGGGGTGTGTCGACAATTATACGTACATACATAAATAGTCATACATTTCTTCTACGTATGTGTGAGTGTGTGTGTGAGAGAGAGAGAGAGAGTCACTGAAACATCTCTCTGTCTCTCTCTCTCTCTCTCTCACACACACATGTGCAGATATACACACAGAAAAGATGTATGCATATGTATTTATATATGTACGTAGACATAACACACCCCTTCACTCACACACATACATAAACGCACATGTGCGTGTGTGACTCACTACGAATACATAGAGCTGAACACGGCGTGCCAAAAAAAAAAATAATAATAAATTTATTTACGGAAATTAACGAAGTGTGCGAGTTCGGAACGAATTCAAACCTGGAGTGTGTGAATGAGAGAGAGAGAGAGAGAGAGAGAGAGAGCAATGCAAAGAATGAATGAGATGAACATTGGAACGCCCAAAAATCGTATAAATAAAAGCACGTTAAAAACTATCTTGTACAGAATATTTAAATTTATGCACTTCGTAAATATGTGTTTCAGTAATTGATCGTAGTTGTTTACAGAAAGCGAACATTAAAAGTAGAGAGTGAGAGACGTCGCCGTTTTTTCACGTCCGTTCCAGAAGTTGACATTGAGAAACCTTTTTAAAGAAGTGAATCTTAAATATAAAGCAATATTATTTATTTTTAATTAGAGATAAAAAAAAAATCAAATGAAGAGCCTAAGATTTATCCGAGGTCAAATTATTCATGTATCACAAGTATGGAAGTAAATGTTGAAGCCGTTTTCACGTGATAAGCGATTACACACACATCTCTGTTTTATATATAGTATAGATTATAGCAAATAAACAGATGTAGAGATGAGCATGTGTACAGGTTGAAAGAAAATGGCCAAGCAAATGAAGTACCATAAAGCTTGCCACAATCAAACCTGACCAGATTTTGTGATTGCTTGGTTTTGAGCTGATTGCTGATAGGAGGTACTCCTTGCAATTTTCACTTTGCAAACTCTTATTTCTTTATTTATCCTTGTTGCGAAAATGGTTAAACGTGTATTGTACACCACTGCTGTCTGTAGGCTCCAAAAAAGAAAAAAAAAAAAGGTGTGGAAGGTACCTGTGGAAGGTACCTGTGGAAGGGTTACACCCAGGAAGACATGGGACGAAATGGTAAGAAAGGATCTTCAAATGCTGGGTCTCACTGAGGAAATGACAAGAGACCAAGAGATGTGGTGATTTGCTGTACTTGATAAGACATGTCAAGCTAAAATTGCTGTCTTCCACACATACAGGCTTGTCTTTCCAGGTGATAGTGCCACTTAAAAAACACCCATGCTGGTGTTGCGTTAATGCACCTGGGCCAGTGCTGCTTAAATGTATCTATGCCTGTGGCATTTGAAAAGTGCCCAGCACACTCTGTTAAATGATTGGCATCATGAAGGGCACAGAAACCATGTCACAACAGACAGTTGAAGTTTTGACAGCTCCTTGCTAACCAGCTCCATGTCAAACCATCCAACCCATGCCAGTATGGAAAGCAGACATTAAACAATGATGACGATGATGTGTATGAGATTGATAAACAGCCAATCGCTTGAGGTTTAGATTTCCTGAAGCATTACCACTGGCTGTGAGACTGTGTTTCTGTTCAGCTTCAAAGAATATTGGAATCTATGGAAACAGTCTTATTGTAAACGATTCCCCACTTCACCCATCTAACCTGGTTGGCCTGGTAGGCTTTTCTGCCTCCAAACACAGCTAGCTTGGTTCAACCTATGGATCAAAGAGTAGACTTACTGCTACACTTCAGATCTTTCTTCAGAGCATTTTTAAGTACCTGATTAAAATTTTAGTTGATGAAACTAGATTAAATGTAAAGGAATTTTAGAATGGTTACCATACAAAGAATGTTGTTCCATCCACTCCCTTATTTTTTGTTCATACTTTAGCTTTAGGCTTTATTCGTTTGTCACTAAAGTATTTTTCTTGTAAAGGTTTCCAATGTCACATTAATAGTCTCTTTGATTATTAGCTTTGCCTGTAGGTGTTGTTGTTGTTGTTGTTCATCTCCATTGTAGCCTCAGTGACATTTGAGATGAAAGGCATTCTAAATGTGACCATCCTAATTTTGCTTTGTGTCCTTCTTTTGAGATAGTAGTGTGTGATTTGCAGAAGATATGGCTGCTAGAGCAGGTCAAGTGTTAACCTAGAGGCTTCCTCATTGGCTCGTTGATGGTCATACTTATATAACCACAGGCAAAGCTGTTGGTGTAATTAAAATCTCTGTGGAATTTGATTCCCATTGGATAGGTGTTTAGTTTATATTTTAATCCTTCTTTATATTTTCCTAGTGTTTAACAGCTACCAGTAAACTTATGTTGTGGGTAATCTAGATAGCCATGGAAAACTGCCATGAAAATCTTGAAGTGAACCTTTAGCATCATTAGACCCAAGAAATCAATGAATATCTACTTTTGTGTTGTACATTTTACATATTGCCATATTGCTAGCAACTTTCTGATTTTTTTCCTATCAATTCTTTCTGTGTCGATATTGGTCCAGTGAATAATGCCAAATGTATAAAACATCTCTTGGGCGGTAACTTTGATTTTCTTATAAGAATTAAGTTTTGGTTTCCAATACTAGTCATATACATCAATAATATTCTGTTTTTTCTTTTTACTATGTTTTTTCCTTTGTTTATGATGAATCGTTGTGCTTTCATCTACATCCAGATAATTTTATACTGTTCTTTCCTTCATGATATTTGATTCCACCGTTACCTTCATAACTCATGTTGAATACTTTCACTCTGTTTCCTTTTAATATTCCTGTCTTGGCATTTTTATCTAATCCAAACTCTGTGACTTCAAGTGTGTTCAGTATCTTATATCCGTGATAGTGCTGATACAATATACATGCAAATATCCTACACCACATCAAATGGAAAGCAATTCTGCTGACTATTCTGCAAACAAATTTCAACCATGAGCAACTGACAGGGGATTACATGACCTTCTAGAAGTAGCAGGCAAGTCTCTCTCAAACCATATACTATCATCATTACCACCACTGCTGCCACTTTTTTTAATGTTTATTTTTCCATGTTTGCATGATTCGTTGAAGTAGATTTTCCCTGGCTGTATGCCCTTCCTGTTCCCAATGCTTACTTGTTTCCATGTAAGGTAATATTTCCTCTGTAAGAGACACAATTTCATCAAAGATTGTAAACGAATGACTCTGCTTGTATGACAATGATGTCCTTAATGTCAAGACAAGGAAACATACTCACACATCCATACATATACACACATGGCACTGGTACTCTGTCGCTTACGACAATGAGGGTTCCAGTTGATCTGATGAATGGAATGGCTTGCTTGTGAAATTAATGTGCAAGTGGCTGAGCACTACACAGACATGTGTACCCTTAATGTAGTTCTCAGGGAGATTCAGCATGACACAGAATGTGAGAAGGTTGGCCCTTTGAAATATATGTACCACTCATTTTTGCCAGCTGAATGGACTGGAGCAATGTGAAATAAAGTGTCTTGGTCAAGGACAATGCATTGCCAGGAACTGAACTCATGACATTATGATTGTGAATCGAATGCCCTAACACTAAGCCATGTGCCTTCACATATACATACACACACACACACACACACACACACATTCACACATGCATATACATTCACAGACATTTGATGAGCTTTTTTCAGTTTATGTCCACCAAATTAATTCACAAGAACTTGACTGGCCTGGTGCTATTGTAAGAAAATACTTGCTTAAGATGTCAAGCAGTAGAACTGAACCCAAAGCCATCTGGTTGAGAAGCAAACTTCCTAACTACACAGCAACATACCATCTTTAGGTATCAGAACCTGAGATTCTTTTTTTCCTTTATTCTTTTACTTGTTTCACTCATTTGACTGTGGTCAACCTGGAGCACCATTTTCAAGGGTTTTAGTTGAACAATCGATCCCAGGACATATTTTTTAAGCCTAGTACTTATTCTATGGATCTCTTTTGCCGAACCGCTAAGTTACAGGGATGTAAACACACCAACACTGGTTGTCAAGTGGTGATAGGGGGAACAAACACAGACACAGAGACACGCACACATAGATATATACATATATATCACACA
This sequence comes from Octopus bimaculoides, assembly GCF_046866305.1. Classification (NCBI taxonomy): domain Eukaryota; kingdom Metazoa; phylum Mollusca; class Cephalopoda; order Octopoda; family Octopodidae; genus Octopus; species Octopus bimaculoides. The sequence goes on along the minus strand of NC_142929.1, from coordinate 47,353,157 downwards.
CATACATTTATATACATATATACATATACATATATGCATACACATGGATATATATACATATATACACTGATGGTGATGACAATGACGATGATGATATATATATATATATATGTGTGTGTGTGCGTGTGTGTGTGTGTGTGTGTGTGTGTGTGTGTGTGTAAAACAAGAATAAACAAATGGATATTTCAGGGCATTACTACACTTGTTTCCATTGCATGTTTATTCAAAATACAAGTTCAGCTGCGTAACTTAATGGATAACATTATATAGATTCATATTTACAATAACTGCTTTGATCTAATTGATCCCCTCCATTTTACTATACGTGTTTTGTGTGTGTGTGTGTGTGTGTGTGTGTGTGTGTGTTTGTGTCTGTGTCCTCTCCACCACATGAAACCAACGTTGGTTTCTTTACATCCCTGTAGCTTACTGGTTCAGCAAAAGATCCCATTAGGATAAGTACCAAAGCAAAAAATAAGTGCTGGGGTTTGTGCTCCAGCATGGACAGTGTCCAGTGACTGAACTAAATAAAAGACGCATTAACTCAAACTTTCTCCTCTAGAACAGTAGCCCACATTTTTTCCTTACAGTTCTCAGCCTACATGGGCTGAAGATGAATGTCATCCGCATTGACTTCATCACTAACCAAATAAAATAGTTGATTATTGAGTTCTTAGTCCTTTGTGTACCGTTTTAAGTCATCCATGTAAAATAAATTACCTACAATATGATGGATATTTCTTTGTTTGATTTTACTGTAACCTTCTTCTGTTACACTGAGCAACTAGCTGTACAGTATTGACTTGTTCAAACTCTGAGCACAAATATCCAATAATGCTATTGTTCACGTATGCATGTAACAAAAATAAAATGCATGACAAAAATAGTAAAAAGGAGCTGAAATATATGCTAGGTTTAACAGTAATTTCTGATTCTTTGATATTACCAATAGGGTAGTTCAAGCTGAAAGCTAGTTTCCATATTTCTCTTGCTATTTCAAAGGGGATTGTCACATTTTTGTCTTTTTGTGTGTTGTTGATGTCTTGGTTACTCACAGCATCTTAGAACGAGAAATGAGAAACACCGTCAATTAGTTTACAGTAGTTAATCCATGTTGTAGAAAATTATATTATGTGTTTATGGATGGATGCCAACAGCTCCATAAAGAAGTGCTGATCTCTCAAAGTAGATGCAGCACATGGAAGTGGAAAACTCAGGAAGACATGGGACATAGTACTGAAGAATGACCTTAGGATGGTGAACCTTTCAAATAAGCTGACAAAGGATACCTGGTGCCTTATTGTACTCAAGAAGACTCATACACCACAGCAGAAGTGATAAGCTGCTCCTTCTGGTGAAGATGATTGACCTGCAGGAATCCTGTGCTGGTGCCACATAAAAAGCACTTATGCCAGTGCCACGTAAAAGCTCTCATGCAGTACCATGAAAAGCTCTTGTGTGGTGCCACATGAAAGCACCCAGCACACTCTGTAAAGTGGTTGGCATTAGGAAGGATATCCAGTCGTAGAAACCATGTCAAATCTGACTGGAGCCTGGTGCAGCTCTCCAGCTTGCTAGCTCTGGTCAAACCATCCAACTCATGCCAGCATGGAAAATGGATGTTAAATGACAATGATGATAGCAATGATTTGTTCTGTAACCATTTATTTTATTCATCAGAAGTTGATCTTTCCAGTCATTTATGCCTTTTTTATGCATATTATCAACTCTTGAGAGATAGCATCATTATCTCCAAGTTGTACATATGCTCTCTTTACAAATGTCTGTGAAAGTTACTTATGAAATAGGTTGATTAGTGATTGAACTGTAATCAATTATGTTCCTGATTTTTTTTTTTTAAACCCATTCAGAAATCTCAAATAGGATTTCAATAACCTGACTGAACACTCTTACTGTCACAAAATGGAGTGCTATTAGCTGTTTCAACCAAGAATGATGTAACCAGTCTGACCAGATTTTTCTGATTGAGCATTCTTGTCACTTTCTGTCTGATAGATTTCATAATATGTCTCATTTCGCTATTTTTGTGGCATCATATTCCTGGTTTTCACTTCTCTCTCATTCATCTTGCTTTTTGTTATGTTAACCGTTAATTTTTCAGATGTTTTATAACAAAAATTCTTCAGTGATTAGGATGATATTTATCAGTTTTTAGTTGAGCTCTTTATAGAATTTCTTTTCATGATCTTTAAATGGTTTATTGTAGCTAAAAGATTTAAGCATTTTTTAATCTCTTTGTATTTTTTGGCTTTTTGAATACTTTTGTATTATCATATTCTCCACTTTATCTTGTATCATTTCTATTACATTGTGATGTTATCTGAATTTCCTCTCTTTTATTCCATCATATATGCTTATATTCTCTCTTTTGGCTTTGTATGTGATTGCATAATCTTTTTCTCTATTTAGTGATTTTCATTGTGATTCTGCTGAGAGTTTATTGCATGTGTTTCCCCTGTTGTCACTTCTTTGTGTGCTATTATTTACTGCCACCAACAACCAATCTAATTTATACCCTAAATCAAATGGTTTAGATTTGCAGCATTTATTTCATGTACCTGAATTAACCCTTTTAAGGCCTCGTTAGAATTTGTTGTGACCATATTCAACTCTTTTGTCACAGTTTTGTCCAGCATTGACTATCTGCCACAAACATTCTCTTACATTTCACTGTATTTCAATTACTGATAGGGCTGTCTCTTATTCTATTTATCAAAAGCTTCACTATTTGATAGCAGCCATATGATTGTTGATCTGTATTCATTCAGCTTTGATAGTATAACATGTAGTATCTTACCTTATTGCTGTACAAAGTTGATTTCTTATAGTATTTTTCTGTGGTTGTTAATAATATTTTGCTTGATAATTGATAAATGAGCATAAAGGTTTACTTTACTCTCAGCTTGGACTTGCTGATCTACAAATTCTAGTTTTCCAGAAGTTGCATTTCATCTTGCATTTTCAGTTGTTAAGAAATTGTGAGCATGAAGGTGCAAGAATGCTTGTGTAGTTTTGAAGCTTGGTTTGCAACCACACAGTTTTGAGTTCAGTCCCACTGCATGGCACCTTGGGTACGTTTATTCTAACATAGCCCAGGAGCACCAATGCCTTGAAACTGTCTAGAAGCCTGTTGTGTGTGTGTGTGTGTGTGTGTGTGTGTGTGTGTGTGTATGTCTTTATGTCTTTGTGTCTGTGTTTCTCATACCCATCACTTCACAACTGGTGTAGGTTTGGTTATGTCCCAATAAATTAATGGTTCAGCAAAAGAGATCAGTAGAATAAGTATCAGACTTTAAAATAAGTATTGAGGTCATTCTGGTCAACTAAAATCCTTATAGGTGGTACTCCAATATAGCCACAATTCAATAACTTAAAAAAGTAAAAGTAAAAGATATAGGAAGAAGTTTAACTCACTTTCATCACAAGTCATTCTTATGATGTTGAATTTCTCTCTATACATTGCTTACAATGTTCCTCATTTTATGCTAATTTTTAAGAGAGTTTTTCTCTAAAAGACTTCCTGTTATTCACTGGAGTTACTTTAATATAATTCTAGATTGCAGATATTTAGACCCATGTCAAAATTTATCAAGGAAACTAATGACCAACATAATTTCAACTATGGCCATTCCATTTATTTTCTTCTCAGGTATAGTGTATCTAGGATAGTTGTATTCAATGTGTCCATCTTTTTTTTAAGGTCTTAGTGTGTGATCTGAGGGAAATTTGGGTGTTCTTATACGTTAAGTTATGTTTAACACCTAGAATCTAAATAGAGGCTCTCTTACTGATTCAAGTCTGTTTTGAGCAAACTTTTCACAGTACAGCACATCTTACTGCTTGTATTTGTATTGTCAACTTTCTGTTCAATTTCTATAGAATGTGCTGGAAATTTCATAGCAGCACAACAAAAGGTCATGATTTCAGTTCCTTGACTAGGTGGTGTGTTGTGTTTCTGAGCAAAATTCATCTCATGCTGCTCTGCAACCACTATGACACCTGATGCATGCTACACCATGCACCTGTTTAGGCTATGTCGATTTGATGAAGAGAGTGAGCTAATGTAGAGCACATACAGTTGATCATTATAAACAAATCATTTGTGTAGGTCGTTCGGCAAAAAGCTGCACGCTCATACATCGTCTTCAACAGGAGAGTCCATCATTATTATTCAATTTGAGTTGAAGTAACAGAACAATAAAAGAATTATATCCTGCATTCAACAGATACATTTGTCCAGTCCCAGACAATATCAAAATCATCATTGTCTCCATTGTGACTTCATAGCACTATCCATACCTGAACTCAAATTACACCCATGCATCCCTAGCAAATGGATGCAGCTTCTTTTATTTTTAAACTTTTAATTTTTAAATCCTTTCCTTCAAACACTCATATGTCAAAAGCAACAGGAGTGACCATCATCATCATCATCATCATCATCATCATTATTATAATTATTATCATTATAATTATTATTATTATTATTAATAATAATAATAATAATAATAATAATAATAATTTGGAATGTACTTGTCTGGCAAGAGGTTTGATCTGAAACTGTGTCTGTTGAAACTAAAACAGCTACAGTGTAAAAGAATTAGCTATTCAGAAACACAAAATCTGTTATCATCACTTAACCATTTAGCATTTAAACCAGCGATATCCAGCCCAGATATTCTATCTGTTTTATATTCAAACTGGCTGTATCTGCCTTCTCACACCTACCTTACAATGTCATTCTAAAAATAAACACTCACATCAACAAAATCTGAAAGCTGTAAGATAAACCATGATTAATTTATTGTTGTTGTTGGCACTCCGTCGCTTACAACGTCGAGGGTTCCAGTTGATCTGATCAACAGAACAGCCTGCTCGTGAAATTAACGTGCAAGTGGCTGAGCACTCCACAGACACGTGTACCCTTAATGTAGTTCTCGGGGATATTCAGCGTGACACAGTGTGACAAGGCTGACCCTTTGAATTACAGGCACAACAGAAACAGTAAGTAAGAGTGAGAGAAAGTTGTGGTGAAAGAGTACTGCAGGGTTCGCCACCATCCCCTGCCGGAGCCTCGTGGAGCTTTAGGTGTTTTCGCTCAATAAACACTCACAACGCCTGGTCTGGGAATTGAAACCACGATCCTATGACCGCGAGTCCGCTGCCCTAACCACTAGGCCATTGCGCCTCCACCATGATTAATTCAAAACAATGTGAATAAACGAGCATTACATTTGACTGGGTAATCTGAATGCTAAAGGGTTAAGCATTTATATCTGGTGTCAAGATTGTCTTCAAACCAACTGCAACCTAGTCACTGACACAAGTCCACTTCAACATTGTTATTGTAATAATTGTTATTGTTGTTTAGCCCCACATCAGTTATATTTCAGTGTGTCATTGGCTCATATTATTTTGCCCCTGTTAAAACTTGATTAAACAAACTCGTTATTAAAGATGTTTTTAGCAATAACAATCCTGTATTTTATTCAGATTAAGTGTATCAGGATTAAATTAGTGAGTAGCGCTTTTTTTTTTTTTTTTTGGTAGGGAAGGTTTAGGAGAGATTTGATTGTTATTTCTTGTAGAACAAATGACCACGTAGGTTGTAGGTTCATATCCTGTCAAAAATTTTGCAGTGCTTTGAGCATTGAGAGAATTTTATCAGTCCATATCGTGACAATGGTGACAATCACTATGACAACCATCACCACCACCACCACCACCA
>NC_142929.1:47304908-47342408 GCF_046866305.1 Octopus bimaculoides | reverse complement strand
ACCTGTCATATTGATTTTTTTCATCATTTGGGACTGTAAAGTCAATTATCTGGCACTTTCTATTCTCTTTATCTACTACTACTGCTACTACTACTACTACTACTACTACTACTACTACTACTAAATCAAGCCTTCTAGCTGCTATTACTCTATCTGTCTAAATCTTAAAGTCCCACAACATTTTATATTTCTTACTTTATAGTACTTTACTAGGTTGACGTTCATGCCATTTATCAGTATGGTCAAATCTTAGCTTTTTCCAAAACTCTCAGTGGATTACTCTCCCTAGGTTGTCATGTCTTTTCTTGTATTCTTTCTGTGCCGGTATGCTACATTCACTTACTTTGTGATTATTATTATTATTATTATTATTATTATCATTATTGAGTGAGAGAGCAATGCATGCCATCAAAGTGACACTGGGGTAAAATATACAAAGCCCATTATACCCATCATGACTACCCGTCTGATAAGGGTACACCAGGCACATGCATCACAACTACATGTGCGCGACATGGTGATCTCATATCAAGATAAACAGCGCATGACCTCGCAGGTGGGGCCCAGTTAAAATTTTCTTCAGGTCGAGTAGCCCATCCCACTCAAAAGGTCCCTGAATAAGGTTTGTTTAAGGATATTGAGCAAAACACCCATGTTTCCAAAGGTGAATTATTCAAACCCCAAAGAATTCCTCTCAACACATGGCTATGATGCTCCCCCATTACTTCTGCTCATGATCAGAGATGCACATATCATCGGCCACCAAGGGACATGCTCAGCTGGTTAAGGTCAAACAACAGACAAGCAAATCTGTGGTATTAAGCAGAATATTTGGTGTAGCCCATCTTTTTATACCAAGACTAAACAATGTACATGATTATTATTATTATTATTATTATTATTATTATTATTATTATTATTATTATTATCATTATTATTATTATTATTATATTTAAATTAGATAAGACTATGAGAATTTGATCATTTGAATAGTAAAGTTTTATTCGCCCGTCTTAAAATTGATTGTCGAATGAAGTCAGAAATTGTTGTCTTTGAAGTTAATCATTTGATATAGAAGTGGTATTAGGAAAGAAGACATTCTTATGCAGAGCCAAGATGTAAGATCTTGCAGTTTTCATTCGTTTTCGTAATTATACATGAGGCTATTTACATTTTCTGTCTTGTGATGCACATATTTCAAATGATTCTTTTCTTACCCATGGTAATCAATTGATTTCCATTCTCAGTATATTACTTAAGTTTTATCATATAAGAATGTAATTAATGCCATCATTTAGATCAGTGGTTCTCAACCATCAATTACAGTTCACTGCTGTCTTCCAGCAAGCAGAATTTTAGAAAGGTCTCCTCCTCAACGATGGATCTAATGAAGAGAGTAAAGATATACTATTTAGTGCGGCCTACTACGAAAAGGTTGGCATAATTGCGGCCCATTCTAGTTCCCATACTGACCCCTGCTGACTTATTTGTAAAATTCTTTCAGAGAAAGAAAAACAATCAAGGTTTAAGATGAGCTTGGTTAAGCAGAGGAGTGATACAGTTTTGGGTACAACTTGGGGGAGGGGAATGGTCTAGGAAGTGCTTAAGAGCTGTCATGCTATTGTGGGGAATGATGGTTTAGAGTGATTTCATGTCCATGGTGAAAGCAAAAGTGTGTGGCTTAGTGGTTAGTGTATTTGGTTCACCATCGTAAGGTCACGAGTTTGATTACTAGTGGCACATTGTATTCTTGAGCAAGGTACTTTATTTCATGTTGCTCCAGTTCATTCAGGTAGCAAGAACGGGTTGTATTTTGGCAGTGTGTTATGTATGCATGCATGTATGTATGCATGCATGTATGTATGTATGTGTGTATATATGTGTGTATGTATGTATATTCATGTGTATTTGTATAAACGCTAGAAAATGTATTAAAATGCATGTAGTTCATTTGTTTATTTGTGGGTGATGACTCAGACTTTGACTTCCTTCAGATTTGCTTCAGTGCATTCTTGCTCTTGTCAAAGATATCAACTAATGGCAGTAAATGCATTTGTCTCTTTGTCATCTGAACAAATGCACAGGAGCAGGAAAGTCAGAGGAGCAACTGAGGGAATCATTAGCTCCAAACGAAGCTCTCTCTCCCTTTCCTTCTTTCTTTCTCTAGCACTTCATATCCTCTTATTACTCTCTCATTTAAACAGAAGATGTCTATTGATCATTAGACCTGTACAACTTGCTAAATTATTTATTTCTGTTTGACTATATGGCATCAATAAAGTATTTTAGTCTTGACTGGATTTTTAATTAATCATTATCAACCGACTTTGGTGGAGTTTCTGTTTATTTAGTGTTTCTTTCTCTCTCACGCTCTCTTTCTCTCTGTCCCTTTTCCTGCTGAAGTCTTAATTCTCTTCATTTTTGTTTTATTTTTCTCATATTTCTTTTTGTCTCTCATACATTTCTGCTCTATTTGATATGTGCAAGTTATAAGTATTTTAAACATGAGGTCTGATGATGAGTCTCCATGAGACAGAAAGTAGCAGGTTTTCACACCATTGCTTTCTGTGTGTCTTCTTTCTCTTGTATTAATCCATTTATCTAAAACACTGAACAAACTATATCATTTATGGTCACTTAATGTGGCTATCATATAAGAGACAACAATACTGTCATTTAACCTCAGGAAGACATCTCCTCCAGCTGGTTTATTCAGTTTGCTTCTCAAACTTGATATTTATTGCTAGCAGAATATAACACCTACCACCCTAGCTTCAAGCCCACATGGTTTTGATTTGTAATGGATCTCTTCAGTTGTGGGTACTCATTGTTAGGCATGGCAGCAGTTTACCTCACTTGCAATATATAGAAAACACAGTGTCATACAATCACTGATTTTGTAACTAGGAAATTTGTCTGTTAGAAATTCCCTGTTTGAGATAGAAACAATATAGGAACCAAATAGTATTGCTTATGGCCACTTTAATATGGCTGTCCTCGAAGAGATGACGATACTAGGCTGATAAAAGTGCAGCATGCTAGCTATTGGTTTGTCAAATATTTTATTTCCCACTGACATGAGTGTGGGCACATGTGTGGGTGTGTAGTTTAGAAGTTTGCTTTTTAACCACATGCTTTCAAGTTCAGTTCCACTGAATGGGGTCTTGAGCGATTACTTGCTACAATATCCCTGGATCAACTAAAGCCTTGTGAATACAGTTGGTTGATAAAAACTGACAGAAGCCTGTCGTATATATATATATATATATATATATATATATATATATAGATATGAGGGAAGACTTTATGCAGTTACTTAAAAGGTTAAAAAGAGCAGCTAAATGATATTTAACACCTACCCTGACATCTTAGAAAAGAAGGATACACCAGGAAATATTGTTCTATGTGCACTGTGCATGCGAATAAGGCAAAATGATCATGCTTAGAATGCCCTTGGTCATAGGTTTGCTGCATCAGATTTGACCTGTGGTTAAACAATATCCATAAGAACTCAGACCTATACACATGTATAAACACTTAAAACAGTATAAATAACAGTTAAAATGATGAGACTTGATCACCTGCTCTAAGCTTGTGTGTGTGTGTGTGTACATATACATATATACACGCGCACACATACATACAAAAACACATGCATGTAGACATTTATGTATATATATACATATATAAATGGTTGAGCAACAAGCATAACTTTAATTAAATATCTCACTATTTAACATTATTTGTTGCTAATTAAGATAATAATGTCAGAAAGTAATTGACCTCTTCTTTAGATGTATTGTCACCATATTTATATGTACACTACATTCGTATTAATTTTTATCTCAACATATCACTGAATAACTTATTGCTGGATACACTTGAATCCAAGCTGGATACAAACAAGGGTCTTTTTTTTTTAACTAAGGGTAATACTGTTCTTACCTTAAGAATTCTTCTAATTTTGGTGCAAGACAAGCAATTTTGAGGGGAAGAGACGAGTTGATTATCTCAACCCACAGTATTTGAACAGTGCTTTTTGTTGTCTCTGGAAGGATGAAAGGTAAAGTCGAACTTGATGGCATTTGAACTCCTCAGAACATAAAACCGAAAGAAATGCATTGTAAGAATTTTCTCCTGCTGAGTAATAATTCTATCAGTCACCTTCTGAATTTATCCTATAATGATGATGGATACTTACATTGATTAAAAACACATGAGCATCCAATTGTTCAATGAACCTATTCATTAAATAAGCATATGATGTGGTTGAATATTCCACATATCCATATAAAGGTAAAACTAATGGTTACCTTCTTGAGTCATACCGATTTATAAGGGTTAGTTTCCCAGTTTTCATGGAGTATAAATTTCCCACCTGGACAGGACGCTGGTGCATTACAGCGTTACTCATTTTTGCCACCTGAGTGGACTGGAGCAATGTGAAATGAAGCGTTTTCTTCAAGAACACAACGCGTTGCCTGGTTAAGGAATCGAAACCACAATCCTAACCACTAAGCCACACAGATCCATATACTTATAATGTGATTCTCAAGTATAATAAGCATGACAGAAGTACAATAAAGTTGGGCCTATATATTACAGTCCATCCAATTGGATTTTGTACTGTTTCTGTCTAAATTCACTCATATGACTTGGGCCTACCTTGAACTTGCCTAAGGTCAGAACAAACATGGGACAACTTGGCTACAAAGCAAATTTTTTAATTACTGAATCTTATCTGAGACTAGTCTTATCTGATAGACCTGTGGCTATGTATACATATTGGTTCAGTATTTCAGTAACCAATATGTCCAAATACAAAGTACATGCACCAATAACCTAAAGGAAAAACATGGTATAACCCTTATTTTAAAAATAATATTTCCTTGTTCAAATTATTCTGTGAACTATATTATGCACCTATCCAGAAAGGAACTACTTATTGATAACAGAAGATCAAACACAATCAAAATATAACTTACAATAAATGCTTTAGCTCCATTTTCTCTGCTAAAGCTGTTATTTGATTTACCAGCCTCCTGACATTCTTTTCCATTTTGCCCTAACCTCTGTATTCTTTCTCACCAATTCTCTTTCTCTCATTTTCTCTTCTGCCATGTTTAACTATGTTTACTCTTCCCCTTCCTCTCCTTCCTTTCAATTCATTTTTATTACTCTCTTCATCCAGTCAACTTCAACATTCCCCAGCACATGACCCAACCATTTCATCCCATTTCTTTTCAAATAGCCATCACAAGCTCAATTCCCATCAGTCTCTGTATTTCCCTCTTTATCTTCCTCCCTGCTTTCTCCCTCTTTATCTATTTGCTACTTTCAGCAATACTGTGTTCATTCATTGAACAATATACACTCTAAAGATGAGGTTAATAATATGGAAAATTATAATCTTATGCTTAAGTTTATATGCTAGAAACTTTATGCTTAATTAAGAAATCAATAATCATAAAATCTGATGTAAAAATTTACAAGTACTTAAGTGTGTAAATGTGATTATTATTGACAACCTCTCTATCTACATCTGTATTTTCTGGCTAATGAAATTGCTTCACAACTATTAACGTTTTTTCAAAATATGTATCTACAACTCTATGTGTTTCTGTGCCATGCATATTTTACATATAATGGGTCTGTTTGGTGAGAATTTCATTTGATCGAAGCATATCAAGAAATATTAGCACACATATATCATATAATCCTTCTCAATAACTGACATTTTCTGAGTACAAAGAACTTTGTTCATACTAGAAACACAGTTTGAGATTATGGTAAAATTGATCAATGCTATTTTATGAAAAAGAAATCAAAGACATTAGATGGAATAACAAATTATCTGATGTTCTCAATCAATTAACCATTCAATCTTGTATGCTGATCAATAATAAAAATGATGAATATGCGTCTCTTAAGGAAATGCATAAGGAAGAAAATGAAAAATAGGACTAAAAGGATAAAAAGAAGTCTGCAGATTCACCGGAATAGTTAAAATTTTGTTAAATGGCTGGAGAGCAGCTACGTGGAACAACTTGAAAAATTTGTTATAAAGATGAATCAGTGATAGAGCTGCTAATATTGTTGCTTGATCTGCTAGAAATAGCAGGTTAACCTTTCTCATATCGTATTGTGGAATCTTAAAAATTTGAATTAAAAAATGGACTTTTGAGTCTAATTAGTTCTGATGGTATCTTTGTGTCAGGGTTGACATGGGAATAAACATCATCATCATCATCATCATCATCATCATCGTCATCATCGTCATCATCATCGTCATCATCGTCATCATCACCACCACCACCACCACCACCACCATCATCATCATCGGCACCACCAAAACCACCTCCACCATCACCACAACCACCACCACCACCACCACCACCACCACCACTACCATCATCATCATTCTGTAAGGAAATTCAGAAATTTTGAGTGAATACAGTTAGAAACAATAAATATGAATATTGTAAGAGAAAATAATTCACCCAATACAAACACAATTACCAATGTAAATACAATTTTAAAAACAGCATATGTAAATAATGAATCTGAAATACAAATGAAAAAGAAAATGAAAATAGATCTTTGAAGAACTGAAATAATATATATATATATATTGAGAGAGAGAGAGAGAGAGAAAGAGATGCATAAAATATATATAAATCTGGAAAACAAAACGAAAATGAAAATAAAATAACAATTAAAAAAATGATGATGATATAAAATGAGAAAAATCATTCTGGAAACTAATCAATAATACATATAAGGTAAACAGTAGGATCTGAGAAAAACTACTGGTGGTCTGTGTCAGCAATTAGTGATTATAAAAGAGTAATAAATTGGTTTGCTGTGAGAAAGAGAATATGTCTATCTATTTGTGAGCTGAACTCTTTGTTACACAGTTGTTCTGAATAAATATATATTGAGTAGTGTGTATGTGTATCTGTGTGCGTAAAAGAGACAAAGAGATAGAGAGGGGGAAAGGGAGAGGGAGGGAAGAGGAGAAAAATTAGTGAAGAATAAAAGAAGGGAAGACTGCATGTGTGGTGGTAATGTGTTGGGCTAGAGCACCAGAGTGCGGGAAGATAATCAACATGAACTCTTAGTAATTTTGGTAGAGTAAACTTGAGAGAAGATCAGAAGGGAAGACCGCTAAAGGATGGTTACGAATAAAGAGAGACACTGGTGAACTGAAAAACAGAGAAACAAATCTGAACATCGAAAGTGAGGGTGGGATTAGGTCAAGGGAAGAAAGGAAAGAAAACAACAAGTCTGTATGTACATCATTTACATTCGATGGATATTTGTCCTCATCTTGTTTGTTGTTAACACAACATTTCGGCTGATATACCCTCCTACCTTCTTCAGGTGTCTTGGGGAAATTTCAAACCTGGGTTCTCATTCCTAAGGTATTTTTCGATGTTGTTGTTGTTATTATTATTATTATTATTATTATTAGTGTTCAGGTCACTGCCTGGAATTGAACTCGGAATCTTGGGGTTAGTAGCCCATGCTCTTAACCACTACGCCATATGCCCGTGGCCATATGGCGTAGTGTCTGTATGTGTGTGTTATCGTCATCATCATAATCGGCATCATCATTTAACATCCATTTTCCATGCTGGCATGAGTTGGATGGCTTGATAGGAGCTGGCAAGGCTGGGAGCTGCACCAGGCTCTATTGTCTTGTTTTGACATCCTTTCTAGAGCTGGATGCCTTTCTTAATACCAGTCACTTTACAGAGTATACTGGGTGCTTCTTACGTGGTGCCAGAACCAGTACTACTGTTTTCTATCACACATCCTTCTGTTTTCTATCACACACACACACACACATATATGTGTATTGTGTATATGTGTGTATGTTTATATACATGTGTATAAATATTTTACATGTGTGTTACCAGCGTCGCCTTCCTGGCACTTTGCCGGTGGCACGTGAAAAGACATTTGAGTGAGGTCGTTGCCAGTGCCGCTGGACTGGCTTCTGTGCAGGTGGCATGTAAAATACACCATTTTGAGCGAGGCCGTTGCCAGTACCGCCTGATTGGCCTTCGTGCCGGTGGCACGTAAAAGCACCAACTACACTCTCAGAGTGGTTGGCATTAGGAAAAGCACTAGCTATAGAAACTCTGCCAAATCAGACTGGAGCCTGGTGTAGCCATCTGGTTCGCCAGTCCTCAGTCAAATCGTCCAAACCATGCTAGCATGGAAAGCGGATGTTAAATGATGATGATACTGATGATAACACACACACACACACACACACACACACACACACACACATATGAGGGGGTGTCGAAAATTTCCTGGCTTTGTCAAAAAGAAAATACTGGAGGATGAGTTAATTGTGATTTTATCCAACATATTCCTTCAGTTTTTCTAAGCCCTGTAAAAGACCTCAGAAAGTTGATCTTCCAACCAGGCCTTTCACAATTTCCTTAAAGCCAGGAACTTTTCAGTACCTCCTTGTATATGTTTTGATGAGAATTTGTTACCTGTCGATACAGAAAACAGCAGATAAAGCATCCACAGATGTTGTAAACAACCACTTGACATCTATTCTTTTATTCATGTTTGCATAGCTTGGATGATTTTAGCTGTTAAAGAGATTGCTTTTATAGTTTACATCTGGATACATTTCCTAGTGCTATACCTATTCAGTTGGAAAGTAGGGAGAAAAACCATATTTTTTAAATTTTTATATCTTTCTTTTTTGTTTTACTTTTTTCCACTTGGTTCATTCTGGAAGACTGGAGCAAGCAAAGTTAGTTAAATGCCTTGTTCAGAAAAACAACACGATGATATTCTTTTCAACTTTTGGCACAAGGCCAGCAATTTCAGGGGAGGAGCTAAGTCAATTACATCAATACCAGTGCTAAACTGGTACTTTTTTTATTGACCACAGAAGGGTGAAAGGCAAAGTCAACCTCGGTAGAATTTGAATCGAGAACATGAAAACAGACAAAATGCTGCTAAGCATTTTGCCCATCATGCTAACGATTCTACCAGCTTGCCACCTTCAAACATTACAATGATATTAACTGAACTTACAAACATAAGTCAGTAGTTTAATGCAATAAGTTTCTTGTAATCATATTTCAATTAATGTTTCAATTAATTTCAATTACTTTTTTGAAAAAAATCCAGAATTTAAAAGAATTTATTAAAGTAACTTACTTTATCATTATTGAGTTGATATTTGAAGTAAAATTTATCAAAAGCTTCTTACATAAATTATGATGGAAGATTAATTTAAATATGAGCATTAAAATATTTATTTTAGAAAACAGAGATGGTCTCAGGTACTTTGGTCTCCAAATGTTCAAACTAACAGTCAGTGCACTTATATATTAAAAATATCGAAACTTAAATTATTTAATGCTAAAAGTGATCAAAATTAATTCAATAAAAATTCTATTGCAAATTACTGTATTTCATGAAATATCACAGAAAGTTCCTTCCTGCCATTATCGAAAGCAGGGGTTCTCAACCTGGGTCCATATGACCCTTGGGGGTCCATATGACCCTTGGGGGTCCATAGAAGATTCTCTTGTTAAAATTTGTATGCAATAAATTCCTTTTATTTCTACAATACACCAAATATTTTAACAATTTTGTTCTAGTTATAAAAATATATAAAGGGATATTCTAAACCTCAAATGGCTGTGAGGTGGGGGTTGATCCAAGTAAAATAGGAATCAAAGGGATTCATAGGCAAAAAAATGGTTGAGAACCACTGATCTAGAACAATCTGGTTTGTCATTTTATGGATTTGATTGGCTGAGGTGCAGTTCCCTTGATCTTCACAGGTTTCCTAAGGCTGGTGATATCAATGCAGTTTAATTTTCAGGTTCAACGTCTTTGAGTCTTTTGCAGGAAAATCATATGTAAAGAGAGATTTCTTGAGGGATGACATTTGGTAACTGGTAAAATTGAATGCTGAGGTTAGTGAGGGTCCTGGGGAATGAGATGTAGTAGAAGCAATTGTTTTAAGGAGGAGATGATTGATGTATTAGATTTGCATAGGTGTGCTGTTGTCAAGTTCAGCTTGGTTGCAAGCTGTAAGAATTATAAGATTAACCCTTTTGCTACCAACCTGGCTGAAACCGTCTGTGGCTCTGAGTACAAATGTTTTGTTTTCATAAGTTTTGAATTAAAATCTTCCACCAAACCTTAGTCACAATTTATGTCCCTAACACTAGCTGAATGATAACTAAGTTATTTTACTAAATTCTTTGTTATATTTAAAGTAATTGAAAGAAACACAGAGCATCTCAAAATAAATACAGGAGATGTGAAACTTAATTAGAATCTCTCTTCCTTCGTTAATTCCATTTGCTGCTGAATTGCACATTGGTTCCATTTTATGAGAAGAATCTGTGAACTTATCATCACTCAGTTTTTCTCCGTTTCTGACAAAAGAACACTCTGTGTGGTTCCACATGATTCTTCTCACAGTACAATGTAGCCTGGTCAGAGAGAGAGAGAGAGAGAGAGGGAGGAAGTGAGAGAGAGAAAGGGAAGAAGAATCACCCTCTAGTCCTTGACTGGTGCTTTATTTATTGGCCCCAGAAGAATGGTGGGCAATGTTAACTTCAATGAGATTCGAATTCAGAGTTCAGTGATCTGGAATTAAAAATGGTTTCAAATTTTGGCGTTCCTTCGATATAACTCGACAAACTCAACATTTGACAACATTTGACTTTGGGTATTTCCCTGACAGTTGCTGAAATAGGAGGAGGAGGAGAAAGCTAATGGGTTGTGTGTGCGTGCTTGTTATTGTCTGTGTGTGTGTGCGTGCTTGTTCTTGTCTGTGTGTGTGCGTGCTTGTTCATGTCTGTGTGTGTGCATGCTTGTTCTTGTCTGTGTCTATGTAAACTTTGATTCTGTTTGCTGCTTGGAAATTTGTGGATTTTACATACACACATAAACCAGGCAAGAACAAATATGCAAAGCTTTTTTTCTTCAAGTTTAAAATGAGACATTGCTGGCATAATTTCGTTATATCTATATTCCACAACACATAAATACATAAAAACAGAACAGGCACACACACAGACACAGACAAGAACAAGCACACATAGACAAGAACAAGCATGCACACACACAGAGGCAAGAACAAGCATGCACACATACAGACAAGAACAAGCATGCATGCACAACCCATTAGCTTTCTTCTCCTCCTCCCATTTCAGCAATTGTCATGGAAATACCCAAAGTCAAATGTTGTCAAATGTTGAATTTGTCCAGTTAATTGAAGAAATGCCCAAATTTTGACACAAGGCCAGCGATTTTGGAGGAGGGGGTATGTCGATTATCTCAACCTCCAGTCCCCAACTGGTACTTATTTTATTGACCCCTTAAGGATGAAAGGCAAAGTCAACCTTGGGGGAATTTGAACTCAGAATGTAAAGACTGACAAAGTGCCACTAAGCATTTCACCCGGTGTGCTAATGATTCTGCCAGCTCCCCACCTTATCTGGATTTAATAATGCTTGTCTTTATACTCGATGCACTAATGACTGCCAAACTTGCTATCTATTAATGATGCATCACCTCATATTTTTTATAGTTGTTGTTGTTTAGACTCAGGTCAGCTGTGATTGAGCAGACTTCTGATCAAAGACATTCCACCTATGAATATCCAATCTTTTTCCTAATCACAGTGCACCCAGAGACATTTTGTACAATATGTCTTCATTTTCTAAGATGGTTGGATGGGAATTGAGGGAGATTTGGTTGCTATTGTTTAGCAGGTCTAGTAACAACATAAAGGCTTCTAGCTACATGTAGTCACTCCATTATATAGAAATGGAAGGTCAAAGGTTAAACTCCTCTTGACAAGTTGGTGCTAGATGTCTACTTGAAAATACCAGTCTAAATTTAATTAAGATTGTTTCTATGTAATTGATAATGAGAAATGTTCACCTGATTGATATTGATGAGAAACTGCTCCATATGTAGGTGTCGATGCCAGCAGGTAAACTGGACATAAATTGTACATGAACTTCCAGATTGTTATAGTATGTTATCGGTGTGTTACAAATAGTAAAATAATTTTCTTCAACTGCTTATTGTCTAAGAAATAATATATTGACAAATAGTCTAATTTATTATCATACTGAATTTGCATTTCTTAGAAATTTCTTCAGGTTATAAAAATTCTGTTTCATTGAAATTTCTGTCATAGTTCAATTCTATTGTCATTTATTTATTTTTAACTACACCTTCAAATCAGACAAAAAAAAAAAGTAATTTTTTTCTTTTTTTTACTAAGTTTCTTGTTAACTCTTGGGAAATGAAAAAAAGGAAAAATAATTTGACTCACTCAAGTGAAACTCTCTCTGAAGTATATTTTGTAGTAGCCAAGTTTTTCATTCAGATAGGCAACAAGTCAATTTATTTGTATTTACTGCATCAGAATTAGCAAAATCACTTTCGAAAACTGTCAGGTACAAAGAATATCTAAATGTATTTAGGAAATTGAAAAAAAATGAAAAAAAATGAAGATTATTAGAAAGACGATAAAATCAAGACATTTTGACAAATGAGATCAAAAAGGAATACAAAAAAAATAAATATGGAAAAGTATTACAAATTCTGAGAACATTTTAAAAGAAATTAATGCAATTGATTACATGGAACAGTAAGATTCCATTAAACATAATCTGGAAATTCAATGGTCTTAAGTAAGATAAAGTACTGAAAGCACAAATTAAAGACTAAATATTTTAAATACCATTACCGATATAAAACCAAAGAAAGAAAAAATAAATGGAAAAAATAACTGTGGCTATAAATTCTACATGGTGAATTTTGTAAAATGTTTACATTTCATGAATGTATGTTATGTTATCTTTAATTTACTTTCAAGGATTCTAGGAAACATAATGGTTCTCTTTAATACATATATGTAAGAGTAATTGATTTTTACTTAAGCAAGTGACCAGAACAGTATAAGAATGAGTAAATAGATACATCAAATTTTTTTTTTTTTCCTGTTCTGAAGGACATTAACAGCATAAGTATAGTAAAGTGATTTCGACTGAGAAAGAAAAGGTCACAGATCCTCTTTCTTGATGTCTTACTATTATTGCATGCTGAGGACTAGATATTTGATAATAATAATTAGGATCTTATAAGGTGGTGAGCTAGCATGCTGCATTTCATTTGTCTTTGCGTTCTGAGTTCGAATTCACTAAGACTAACTTTACCTTTCATCCTTTCAAGGTTGATAAAATAAGTACTAGTTGAGCACATAATCGACTTACCCTGCCCCAAAAATTGCTGGCCTTGTGTAATAAAATTTGAAATCAATAATTACAATGTTATTGTTGATATTATTTAGTCCAGGTCAACCTTGAGCAAAAGCATTCCAACCATGGCCATCTGCTATTTTTCTTTTTTTTTTTTTTTTTGTATACCAGCAACTATATAGTATATTGTACTCTATACTTTATTTAAAATATTAGGATGTAATTCAACAGAAATTTGGCTACTGTTGCATAAAGGTTCCAGGTCGAAGAAACTGAAGAATAAATAAAACATTAGCAAAAATATTTTGTAGCTTTCAGTTATGTCCCTTTATTCTTTTATTCTTTTATTTGTTTCAGTCATTTGACTGGAGCACCGCCTTTAGTCAAGCAATGTTGGGGGGACAAACACAGATGCACAAACATATACATACATACATACATATATATATATACTCTTTTACTCTTTTACTCTTTTACTTGTTTCAGTCATTTGACTGTGGCCATGCTGGAGCACCACCTTTAGTCGAGCAAATCGACCCCAGGACTTATTCTTTGTTAGCCTAGTACTTATTCTATCGGCCTCTTTTGCCGAACCGCTAAGTTACGGGGACGTAAACACACTAGCATCAGTTGTTAAGTGATGTTGGGGGTGGGTGAGACAAACACAGACATACAAACACATACACACACACACATATATACATATACATACATACGACGGGCTTCTTCCAGTTTCCGTCTACCAAATCCACTCACAAGGCTTTGGTCGGCCCGAGACTATAGTAGAAGACACTTGCCCAAGGTGCCACACAGTGGGACTGAACCCGGAACCATGTGGTTATATATATATATATATGATGGTCTTCTTTCAGTTTCTGTCTACCAAAGACACTTGCCCAAGGTGTCATTCAGTGGAACTGAACCTGGAACCATGTGGTTGGGAAACAAGCTTCTTAACACATACCCACACCAGCACCTATATATGAAAATTATACAAAAAATGCTGGTCATATGGCGCAGGAGTGGCTGTGTGGTAAGTAGCTTGCTTACCAACCACATGGTTCCGGGTTCAGTCCCACTGCGTGGCATCTTGGGAAGTGTCTTCTACTATAGCCTCAGGCCGACCAAAGCCTTGTGAGTGAATTTGGTAGATGGGAACTGAAAGAAGCCCGTCATATATATATATATGTGTGTGTGTGTGTGTGTGTGTGTGTGTGTATTTGTTCCCCTAACATCGCTTTGACAACCGATGCTGGTGTGTTTACGTCCCCGTAACTTAGCGGTTCGGCAAAAGAGACCGATAGAATAAGTACTAGGTTTACAAAAAAATTAGTCCTGGGGTTGATTTGCTCGACTAAAGGCGGTGCTCCAGCATGGCTGCAGTCAAATGACTGAAACAAGTAAAAGAGTAAAAGAGTATGTATAAAATGCATCAAATCATGCCCGCTTGTTCAAGACTGATTTGAAGACTAAACAACAGCAACAACATGCTCTAATTAACATTTAATCTTAACAAATTGATCTTTAACCTCTAATTTTCTGGAAATATTTTCATTAACTTGTCTCAGTGTATTATAAGTCTTTGATGCTGTTGGTTCCTTGCAGTGCTGTGGGGTGTAATTTTAATGATACCACCTGGTATGTGACTTCTACTTAATTGATGATATTGATACAGGTTGCTTATGTAAACAGGAATCCTGCTTTTTATATGAAATTCAAGGTAGCTGTTTGCACTGACTTGCTATTATAGTTCCTTGTTTACTTTGGATCAAATATTGGATAGTGTTGTTCACAGTATAGGCTTACTTTACAGCATCAAAGGTTTATAATGGTTTTTCTGACATTTGCCTAAAGCTGTATCATATCTCTTCCATCATTATCATCATTATCGTCATCACCGCTACCATTATCATCATCATCATCATCATCATCACTGTCATCATCATCATCATCGTCATCATCATTTTCTTAATGTCCACTTTTCCATGCTACATGGGTCGGATGGAATTTTGTTGAGGCTCATTATCCACGGCTGGATGCCCTTCCTGACACCAACCCTCACACGTTTGCAAGCAAACTAATATTTCCTCAAGGCCAGACATGTTTTCATGAAAGATAGGAAATGGTTTCTATTTGCAAGTTAGTGACAACTCATTTAAAACAACCATGTGATGTTACGACAAGTAGACAGTAACACACACACACACACACACACACACACACACACACTCACACACACACACACATGCACACACACACACATACACACATACGCATACACACTCACATACGACAGGCCTTCCTTAGTCTGTCCATCAAGTACCCTCACAAGGCTTTGTTTGGCCCAAGGCTTTTGTAGAAGATACTTCCAATGGAGACTGTTAGATCATTTCTTGAATCATTTAATGGATTACACAGATACAGAATCAATGCATAAGTCTTTTTTGAACTCCAAATTGCAATAGTAACTTGGCTCAAGATCTGTTATCTATTCTTGACAATACTCTGAATTGTAACGTTAAAGTACCTTCCCCAAAGATATAACAACATACCTGTGAAAGTCGTTCTTTATCTTCCAGTTCAACTCTGACTGAGTGGACTTATGACTAAAAGCCTTCTAGTCAGGATGATCTATCTTTATTCTCAGACGAGATATAATTTGAGGAGGGAAATTTGGCTGCTATTTCCAGGAGGGCAAGTGACCATGTTGAGGCTTTCTCTGTAGCACCTCTTGCAAATTTGTTTTGTTCACGAGTATCAATCTTTAATCAAATCCCATATCTGTTTCTAACATTTAATATCTACAAGTACTTTAAATTAAAGTAACATATTCTTAACTTTATTTTTCTATTTCAAGGCTTTTGTTGTTTATATTTCTGTTTTAGTACTACAAAAAAAATATTTAAAGGTATTGATTGGTGTCATATGAAATTTCATCAAATTCCTCTTTTTATTTACCATTACCAGTATCTCAGGTGAATTGCTTTAAAAATTTTTTTCCTGGCATTGTTGTGGATAGTTTGAAACAAATCATGTTTATGATTGTAGGTCATCAGTTTTACAAATACCTGTTGTTCCTAAGCTATGAGTCACAGTACAAAGCTAAACCATTTTATTTTCAAATATTTGATGAAAATTTTATAGAATGTAAAATATTCATGAATGTTTTACACAATATGGCATGTACATATGGGCACTAACCAAAATTAACTGGAAACAAAATGTAATGGATATTTCTCCAAAAAAGTATCAAACATGAAGTGTGCCATATTGTAATATGTTCATTTAGAAATGTTTTGAAATGCTTTAGTAGTTGTTTGAAATTTAAATATTTGAAAGTGGATCACCCAGGATTATTGTTTTGACAAAATGGGTTATGATGTCAAGACTCTTGCTTTATACTATACATACAAGCAACTTGCATGTACACACACACAAACACACACACACACATGCACACACTTACACATCCTGTTCCATTTGAAACAGTTATGCAAAAGAAGTAAAATCAGTAACAATTGTTCCATAAAGATTTGGTAGCTAACCTTCTATTGGGTCATCTTAAGACATGAAGAAAAGCAAAATAAACAAAATAACAAGAAGGAAAGCAAAATAACAAAATAACAACAAAAAGCAAAATAACAAAAAGAAAAAAGAAAGCAAGAAAGAAGCTGATATTTTCTCAACATTCAGAATGTTGTATCATTACATAAATTCTATTTTCCCCTCTTATTAATTATTTATTTAGAAATAAGGCTGTGAGCTGGCAGAAATGTTAGCACATCAAGCATAATTGTTAGTGGCATTTTGTCCCTTTTTATGCTCTGTGTTCAAATTTTGCTGCGGTGGTCTTTACCGTTCATCCTTTCGGGGTCGATAAATTAAGTACCAGTGAAACACTAGGGTCAAAGTAATCAGCTAATCCTCTACCCCGAAATTTCAGGCTTTTAGTAGAAAGCATTATTTAGTTAGGAAGGGCATCCAGCTGTAGAAACTCTGCCAAATTTAGATTGGAGCCTGGTATTGCCATCCGGTTTCACCAGTCCTCAGTCAAATTGTCCAACCCATGCTAGCATGGAAAGCGGACGTTAAACGATGATGATGATGATGATGAAGTAAGGTGGTGAGCTGTCAGAATTGGTAGCACACCGGGCAAAATGCCTAGTGGTATTTCATCCCTCTTTATGTTCTGAGTTCAAATTTTGCCAAGTTTGACTTTGCCTTTCATCCTTTCATGGTCGATAAAATAAGTCCCAGTTGAGTACTGGGGTCAATATAAATGGCTTAACCTCTCCCCCAAAATTGCTGGTCTTGTGCCGAAACTGTTATTTAGAAGTAATATTAATAAGTACCAGTCAAGTATTGGGGTCAATGTAATCGACTCACCCCACTGACCTCTAAAACTTCTGGCTGTGTATCCAGAATTTGAAACCATTGTTTACTTAGAATTGTTCTGAGTTTAAATCTCATTGACGTTGACTTTGACTTTCATCCCTTTGGGGTCAAGAAAACAAAGTAGTGATCAAGCATTGGTGTTAATCTAATCAACTTGACCCTCTTCTACTCCTAAAATTGCTGACCTTGTGCCAGAGATTGGAATAATTATTTAGTTAGCAGAAGAGGAGTTCAACATTATGATGTTTGTATGAGCTTTGCACACCCACACTGTAGATGTTATGGTTCATATTCTACTTGAACTTATGTACATTGTAAATATGGAGAAGGTGCTTCCAAATATTCATAGTTCTGTGGAGGGTTGATTGAACAAGGGCCTTGGTGTCAGTAAAGATGGTGAGGATTGAATGAAAGACAGAAACACTGAGCGGGTTTCATGTGAGCCAGTGCACAGCTTAATAATTCAGAAGAGTGGAAAGCATTTTTAATCAGTCTTTACTGATCAGTTGGATGGACATTTTAAAATTTGTTACGCAGTATTACATGTTTGTATGTGTTGCAGCAATACCATTCCAATCATTTCTATTCAGTACCATTGCATATAAAGTTAATTGTATTTATATTTATATTTGTGTCTGCAGTGAGTGTTGGTGAAGAGGAAGAAGAATATTTTGGAGAAGATGATTCAAAAGATTTTATCTCTTCAAACAAAAAGACCAGTACAAAGAAGAAGAAGAAAAGACGAAAGAAAAAGTAAGAACAGAATGGTCTTCTTTTACTTTTTCTCATTTATCTATTTTCTTTTTTGTGACATTCTGATTATTAATGTGTTGATATTTCCGAGTTTATCCTTCTTAGTGCATGATTCATTTGAATGCAATAATTAACTAGGAAAGACAGAGTTTCACAAGCTGATAGAGGTAGATGGCTTGACTAATATTATTAACTTGCCGGTTATATTGGCATTGCATCCAGGCTTGTCTTCTCATTAATAACTTACTTTTTATTGATTGCAAAGCGACCTTACTATTCAAAACTAATCAAGCAAATTATTAAGTAACTAAAACTATGCATTAATCAAAATGATGGTATAAAATATTTATTAATTTATCCAACAACATAATTTTGTGCATGGTTTGGTCATCTGAATTTTCATGTAATTTTTATTAAGCAAATCCCTGTCTGAAGTTGTTGGTACAGTAATTCATAATTAGTCCATAGAACTACATTGAGTCTTGCATAAATTCATTTGGGAAGTTACACACTTATTGTTAAGGTGGACACTTTTATGTTTTGATACATACACACACGCAGACACATATTCTTCTTATTTTCCATGCTATTATAGGGAAAACACACACACACACATACACACATGTGTGTGTATGTATGTATGTAAATATGTCTATATATATATATATATATATATATATATATACATATATATATATATATCAAAACAGACTAAGAATAGGATGGAGAAAATTCAGAGAGCTTTTACCTCTGTTGGCAACTACAAGGCTCTCTTTCCAAGTGAAAGGAAGGCTGTATGATACATGTATACGAACAGTAATTCTACATGGTAGTGAGACATGGGATCTGAATGTAGAGGACATGTGAAGGCTAGAGAGGAATGAGACTAGTATGCTCTACTGGATATGCAATGTAAGTGTACATGTGCAACAGAGTGGTTGTGTGTTGAGAGAAAAGTTAGGCATAAGACAAATTAGATGCAGTGTGCAAAAGAGAAGACTACGCTGGTTTTGTCATGTGATGCAGATGTTGATAGTTCCTTAAAGAAATGCTGATCACTCAAAGTGGATGGAACTCATGGAAGAGGGAGACTCAAGAAGATAAGAGAAGTACGAAAGAATGACCTCAGGACACTGAACCTTTTGGAGGAGATGACAATGGACCAAGATATCTGCAATTTTGCTGTACTCAAGAAGACCCATTCTCCACAGCAGAAGTGTTAAGGCCATTCTTCTTGATGGAGAGGACTGACCTGTTAGAGTCCTGTGACAGCATCACATAAAAAGCACTTGTGCTGGTGCCATGTAAAAGCAGTTGTGTTATTGCCACATTAAAAGCACCCAGAACACATTTTGAAGTGATTGGTACTAGGAAGAGCATCCAGCTGTAGAAACCAAGCCAAATCTCTAGCTTGCTAGCTCTGGTCAGAATGTGCAGCCCAAGCCAGCATGGAAAGTGGACATTAAAGGATAATGATGATAACACACACACACACACACACACACACACACACACACACACACGTGTTATGCTTAGAAGTGATGTACTGTACTTGAATTGTTATACTTGGTTGAGTAGTATAAACCATACCAAATCCTTGATAGAATATCCAGCTAAATCAAGTAAGGACAGACTAACTTGTAATGGCTTGGAGGCATATGACATATAATAATACAATCAAACTTAACATTCATATTTTGGTATTAACTGAAGAAGATGTTATGTAAAAGATGAATTCTTCTCACCTGCTTAGTGATCAGAAACACATATTAAACACATTCAAAAATATCAATATTTGGTTTGACTTTATTATTATATATTTTATAAGCTTAAGGCTTATAAGCGACCACTGTGTAATGACTAAAGATAATAATGTAATATTGGGGCATATAAACCCTCCATGGAAAAAAAGTAAGGTTTTCATATCAATGCATACAAAACCCCTACATTTTTCTGTCAAAGGTTTATATGCCCCAATACTAGACTATTTTCTTTAGTCATTACACGGTGATCACTTATAAACTTTAAGCTTGTAGAATATTATCATTATTTACAGAAATGTAAAGAACTGACATTGCTTACCAAAGATCATTGCATATTTTATATATACATATGTGTGTGTGTGTATGTGTGCATGTGTGTATGTGTGTGTTCTTTGTGAACCTTTGAATGATAAAAATGACCAACCTCAGAAAGAGTTGCTTAGTTGAACATCGGAAGGAATTATTGATATTTATGATGGTTTTCTTTTCTAGTGTTTTGTTTCAGTTTTGTCTCTTCGAAAGGCTTGGACACATTGTCAATATTTTTTTGTATTCTGTGATGCCCTATCAATTGCATTTTTCTTCCAATTTCCCACATAAATAATCCCCTGTGTCAGATCAAATTTAAAAGCAGTCTTTGTATCTTAACCTTTGGTTTCTCAGGGTCACCCACAGAACATAGTTCTCCATCGAGAAAATGTTTTGGGATTCTTTCATCTTCTCTCTATGAACTATATGATCTCGGTTTGCTGCAATGCAAAAGAGCATTTATGTTTATGACATTTGCTAACCTCAACATCACTCACGTAGTCTCTGCAAGATATTTGCAAAATTCATTGAAGATACTTTGGCTGCAAAAACTCTTACAGTGTGTTCATGTTTTAAATAAAATGTTCAAATTTGTTTTTAAGTAATTCAACAAAGCAGCCAAAATGTATGCCCTGAAGATAGATATTTTAGTGTCATTATTGCTATGGTTGACTGTACTAGTTACTCAAATTTACATGAGCTATGGTGAGTTGATAAATCATCATCATCATCATCATCGTTTAACGTCCGCTTTCCATGCTAGCATGGGTTGGACGATTTGACTGAGGACTGGTGAAACCGGATGGCAACACCAGGCTCCAGTCTGATTTGGCAGAGTTTCTACAGCTGGATGCCCTTCCTAACGCCAACCACTCAGAGAGTGTAGTGGGTGCTTTTACGTGTCACCCGCACGAAAACGGCCACGCTCGAAATGGTGTCTTTTATGTGCCACCCGCACAAGCCAGTCCAGGGGCACTGGCAACGATCTCGCTCGAAAATCCTACAGGAGCCAGTCAGGCGGTACTGGCAACGGCCACGCTCAAAATGGTGCATCTCATGTGCCACCCGCACAAGAACCAGTCCAGGGGCACTGGCAACGATCTTACTTGGCTTGCCGGGTCTTCTCACGCACAGCCCATTTCCAAAGGTCTCGGTCCGTAGTCATCGCCTCGGTGAGGCCCAATGTACGAAGGTCTTGCCTCACCACCTCAGCCCAGGTCTTCCTGGGCCTACCTCTTCCACGGGTTCCCTCAACTGTTAGGGTCTGCAAAAAGAGGAAGAAAAAACACAAACAAATAGAGCATATAAGATGATTATCAATCATATTAATGAAAAAATTTAGGATTACAATTACAAAGACACACACACACACACACACACACACATCACACACACACATGCATACATACATACATTTAAATACACTGATATTCTTTTACTCTTTTATTTGTTTCAGTCATTTGACTGCAGCCATGCTGGAGCACTGCCTCTAGTCAAACAAATTGACCCCAGGACTTATTCTTTGTAAGCTTAGTACTTATTCTATCAGTCACATTTGCTGAACCACTAAGTTACAGGGACATAAACACACCAGCACCAGTTGTCAAGCGATGTTGGAGTGACAAATACAGGCACACAAACACACACACATACGATGGGCTACTTTCAGTTTCCATCTACCAAATCCACTCACAAGGCTTTGCTCGGCTCGCGGGTATAGTAGAAGATGCTTGCCCAAGGTGCCATGCTGTGGGACTGAACCTGGAACCATGTCGTTGGTAAGCAAGCTACTCACCCTGCTGTCACTCCTGCACCTATGCATATGTATTCATAAGTTTACCTCTATATATATCTATATCTATCTATCTATCTATCTATCTATCTATCTATATATATATATATATATATATATATATATATATATATATAAAATATATATATATACAGGGGTTGGACAAAATAATGGAAGCATCTAGCCTCATAACATCATAATTTTGAAATATCTATATAACCATCAAAAGCTTGTTTATTTTTAAGTTTTTTTTATTTATTATTAGTGTTGCTTAATATATTTTGCTAAAATTGCTGTTCCTTTTCAGATGTCATCACAAAAAGGTAATTAAAATTCATTAAAATGGCAGATCTATTGAACTTTCAAAGAGGTCAAATTGTTGGTGCTTGTATGGCAGGTGCTAGCATAACAAAAGCAGCCAAAATGTTAGGTGTATCATGAAGTACTATCTTGAAAGTAGTTACAGCCTTTGAGAAAGAGGGAAAAACCTCCTTGATGAAACAAAACTCTGGAAGAAAACCGAAGCTTACAGATAGGGACTCTTACCTGAATTGTTAGAAAGGATCCCAAAAGTACAGCTCCCAAAATTACTGCAAGAGCTTAATGACCACCTCGAGAACCCAGTTTCCACAAAAACTGTTCACTGGGAGCTGCACAAAGCCGGATTTCATGGGGAGCGGGGAGGCTACAATCAGAAAACCACTACTTTCAAAAACAAATGCTGCAAAGTGTTTTGAGTGGAGTAAAAACCTACAGAATTGGTCTCTAGAGCAGTGGAAGAATGTTATTTTCTCAGACAAGTCATCCTTTACCCTATTTCCGACCACCAGCCAAGTAAATGTGTGGAGACAGCCAAAAGAAGCATTTGACCCAGACTGCCTTCTTCCACCTGTTAAACATGGAAGAGGATCTGGGGGGGGGGGGCTATATC
Source organism: Octopus bimaculoides (assembly GCF_046866305.1). Classification (NCBI taxonomy): domain Eukaryota; kingdom Metazoa; phylum Mollusca; class Cephalopoda; order Octopoda; family Octopodidae; genus Octopus; species Octopus bimaculoides. Next base: position 47,319,191 of record NC_142929.1, on the reverse strand, counting down.
TTGGAAATCTGCTGGCCCAGTAGTTTCCCTTCATGGCAGAATTAATAGTCCAGACTATTTAAGCATTTTATCTGACCAAATTCATCTTATGGTTGCGGAACTGTTACTGGAGGGATGATAATGCACCAATTCACAAAGCTAATGTTGTTACTGAATGGCACAAGGAACATTCTAGTGAAGTTGAACATCTTATCTGGTTACCACAGTCCCCAGACTTCAATATTATTGAACATTTTCATGGTGCATTTTAGAAAAACAATCAAGGAATTGATATCCTCCACCATCATCACTACAAGAACAGAAGACTGTTTTAGCTGAAGAATGGACAAAAATTCCTTTGGAAACAATTCAAACTATGTACGAGTCCATACCTGGTAGAATTCAAGCTGTAATTACTGCCAAAGGTATTCCTACCCCATATTAAAATAAATTTGTTTGAAATTTTAAGGTATTTCCATTATTTTGTCCAATCACTGTATATACATACATATACATATATATGGGGTTTTACATTAACTATTCCATGCTCATATGGGTTGGAAAGGACTTTGTGTATATTTTTTATGTGTGTGTGCGTGTGTGCATGCGGGCATGTGTCAAATGTTCCCAAACTCATCTTCTGATACCCACTCTTCTATCGGTCTTCTATATTATCCTGTTTTCTTCACCTCTCTCTACTCTGAACTGATATCCTCTGTGTTCAACTCATCTGTCACACTATTTTCAATCAGTCACTTACTAGACATCCATCTTTTCCCCTTTTCTATCCTACTTTCTCTCATATTCTTATTGTAACCAGACCTTGTATCTCTTTCTTTCTCTCTTTCACTTTCCAGATGAGCAAGCCGTGTATTCACCTCTTCAGCAATACACCTGCTCCTCTCCCTCTATCATAGTTCCTTATGCCTCTAGTTTATAACCCACTCAGTTGAGGTGTCTTACCTTGTTGCTCCTTAGTGGCCCTAACCAGTGATGGTGCCTTGTAAAAAGCAGCCAGCACATTCTGTTAAATGGTTGGCATTAGGGAATGTATCCAGCTGTAGAAACTGTGCCAAAGCAGGTATAGAACTTAGTAGAGCTCTCTGGCTCATCTTTTCTAGTCAAACCATCCAGCATGGTAAAAGGACATTAAATGATGACGATGATGATGATCAGTTATCCCTCGGTTTACACAATGATTAGTTTGCATGGTTTCATTTCAGTGTGATTTTCAATTTGGTTGTAATTGTTTTTCTGTGTGTTTTACTTTACTCACACCATTTTCAAATATCACTTTGTAAATTTATTGTTTCCATTTCGTTTTTTTTTTTTTCTTCATTTCCCTTTCTTACGTTTATTTCACTTTTAAGCTACTGCGGTAGACTATACACTAAAGTAGCACGCATTAAAGCAATTTCTTTTTTATTTTGTAGTCTGTTAAATATTATTGAGATTAAGAAATAGCGTTTCATACATCAGACCAAAAGTAAGTGAGAGTCAATTTCTCGGGAGACAAGAACTGAAATATTAAATCAACTTCAGATTGGAAATGACTTGATAGAAACTGTGAAACAGTTCAAAATAGGCAAAACAACTCTGAGAACACCTAAAAGAAACAAAGATTGTATCGTATTATAATTGTACAACCTTCAATAAGTTTAAACATGTGCATATATAGTAACATTATAGAAACAACAAAGAAAGTGATATTATTTTGGATAGAAGATAAAACTAAAAGATTGCCTATAGTCATCTTTGCTGTAAGACAAAGAGTAGTAAGAATTTTTAACCTAATCAACATTACAAATCAGAATCTAATCAACTACAGTTTGGATTTTCAGGCCGTAAGAGATGGCTTAAAAAATTTTGAAATCAAAGCTTTCTTTCTACATATTATCAAAGTTGTATGGCAAAGATGGTTCAAGTGATAAGAAAGCTGACCAAGAATTTAGCTTGTGTCATAATTAACTAAAATAATAAGTTTCTGTTCTTTAAAACAAATATTTAATGCTGACAAAATTGGTCTATTCTGAAAAAGAATTCCAAAGAGAATGTTTATACTATGAACAATGAAATGATTTGCAAGTTCAGTACATCTCAAGATGAAGCCAAAATAATTATGGTGCTGCAATGCTTTAGTTGGCTGTTTTCTAAGTGTTGAATTTGTGAGCGAATGACAAGTTAAAAAAAAAAAACTCCTTTGATTTACATGGTTTTGGTTTGCATGGTGACTTGTTGCATTTGAATAACAGCAGCACAGTAAGACTTATTGTCAGACATCAAAGTATTTGTAAGATATATGTTGATCCATGTGCACATGTATATTTTTGTATAATCATTGATGCACACACTTACACACAAGTAAATATAAATATAGATAGATATGCATCTACACAAACATGCATACAAATGTGCATATATGTATGTATATTCATCCATCAATCCATCCATCCATCCATATATATATATATATATATAAACATACATGCATACATATATATGTATATATATATATTTCATGTTTTCCCATGATTTGTTTTGATTCTCTGTTCATGTTTAGTGCTTAACCGGTGTTTGGGGGCGTTGGAAGCATTGATACATAAATGTTGAATGATGAGAATGAATGCTCAACACCACATTGGTGGATAGCATTTCTTTATTTGTGTACTAAGACTGGCATTGGTAAGCTGGTCACATGGAGCAAAGATGCTCATTTCTATTTTGGATAAAATGGAAATGAACACCATTCCTCCATGTGATCAGCTTGAAAAATTATTGAGATATTAAGATATTTTTCTTAACATGAAACCAATGGTAGCCTTAGTATACAAATAAAGAAATTCTATCCACCAATACAGTGTTGAGCACTTATTCTCATTGCCTGACATTTATATATATATATATATATATATATATATATATATATATATACAACCAGTACATGTGATTTTGGCAAAATGATCCTCTCAAGATACAAAACAAATATATATAAACATATACATACATACTCAATCTCATGTGCACACACACACACACACACACACACACACACATACAGACACACACACGCACGCACACACACACACACACACACACACAGATTCTCTATGGCCAGATGTCCTTGTTGTCAACCTTCACCTGTTTTTCCAAAGGTTCTACACAGTGGGACTGAACTTGAATCCATGTAGTTTCTAGGTGAGCTTCTTAACCACGCAGCCATGTCTGTTGATGAGTCTTTCATCTTTTTTTACTGATATCTAACATACATTTTTTTCATTCCCGCTTGTGTTGTTCTGAGCTTCTGTTTCGTGTTTTTCGTCTCAACTTGTGTTTCTGTTCTGTAAGTCATTGCTGAAATAAAACACTGGTCAAACACACTACACTTCAGGCATAGTGGCATCTTAATTTTCATGGTGTCATTTAATTTGCACCATTCAGCTTGATTTCATCTTTTCACTGACTGTTATTCTACTTTTGTCAGCTGTCCAAAATAAATATATTTGCCAGTTATTATTATAGTATCATAGTCGACTTTGATGACTTCACTTGTTGCATGACTGCTGACCATAACTTGTGATTTCTTCATATTTATTTTAGTCCTGTCTTGTTGCTTTCACTGTTCAGTTCATTGAATCTTTGTTCCAGTTCACGAGCATCATTTCAGAAGACTATGTCATCAGTAAAGCGTAAATGACTTAAAAATTCACCAATTACATTTATTCCTTTTTCATTTCAGTTAAGCTTTATAAAGATGCCTTCTAGTGCAGCATTAAAGAGTTTGGGCGATATTATATCTCATTTCCTTTCTATTCTTTCAATATTGATTTTTTTTTTTTCACTTTCAGTGTGAAGTCTTATAGATGATGTTCTCTGGTTATAGGTTTTCTTAATAATCTTTATATAAGTTTGACATATTCCCTGATCAATAAAAGTACAGCTGGGATTGCAATAGATTCAAAGGCTTTCTCATAATCAATAAAGTCTAAACATAAAGGTTGCTTATATTCTTCATGTTTCTGGATAGCTTGGTTTGTGACCTGTAAATAGTCATTTGTTGAAAATGCACTTCTGAACTTTACTTGTTCCTTTGGTTGATTGAAGTCTAAGACTGTATTGATGGTTTTTGTGAGCACTTTGGTGAATAGTTTATACAAGTTAGAAAGGATACTGATACTTCTGTAGTTTTTAAGATCTTTTATGCACCATTTATTATATAAAAGTATCGTGATGGCATTGTTGCAGCTGCTGGTGATTTCATTTAATTTGATGTGTTCTTTGAAGATATCTGCTAGCTGTCTACAAACTGAAGCAAAATATTTGGTTGGGAGGAGAGTAAAAGTTTATGGGGGAAAGATAAAACTTTTCCATTTGGCTAAAGGAAGCTTATGGATGGGAAGTGGGTATCCAGTATCTAAGTATTAATTTTCTCATGTATGCAGGAGCTGAAGAGGTCCATCTTAGCATTAATATACAATCTAGGTTACCACAAGTTATTTAGATATATGCTCTTTTCTAAAATACATGGCTTGATTTCTTGGTAACATTCATACAATTTGCATTTTTCAGCAGTCTTCCTAATGATGTTATATATCTTTTAACTGCCAAGTATAGCATGTGAGTTTTGTGGTATTTTGTCTTTTGATGTTTATGAATGGTTGTGAAATTGTCACTTGTTACACAGTCATTCAGCTACATGCCATTGTGTGTCTGCATAAACACATTATCTCAATAATTGGGGTGGCTTTATATGATGTAATTTGTTTCATGCTATGAATGCAGCTATAAATAACCTGAACTCTATGCCTATTGAACAATCCTGTATTTGTGCTAGGAGAAAAGTGTCTATTAAAATTAAGAAGATATCTAAATTAGACTTAATATTGAGAAAAGGAGTGAAGAAGTTGAATATCTCACAATAGAACAAGTAAGGATTTGCCACTTAACACTACTTCTAGAAGTACCATTCCACCTATGTCAACATGGAAAAAGCAGATGTAACAATGTTGATCAGGATTTTGATGTGTGTGTGCATAAAGGAAAACATATGGCATTATGATTAGGCAACTGAGCTCAGGTTCACTTCCCAATCCAGGAAATGTGCTGTGTCCATGGGCAAGACATTTTATTTTGCACTGCTTCATTCCACTTAGCTAGCAAAAAAGAAATATTGTGGATGATAGAGCACCTGGTAAGAATCAAATGTGTATGGCAGTGTTAACAAGTCAGTTATATAACCAATAAACCTTCAGGCATAAAGAGGGATATGTTCAGTAGTGGACATCTGTATACTCTCTTAACCCATATATATATATATAAACAAACATGCACATGTATATATATCAAATGTCATTAATGTTAGACAGGTGTGCAGAAATATGTGGGCATGAGAGAAGGTCCTTTCAGCACCAGATTTAACAACTGCAAGTCCTCTTTTAAGATCCAGGAGTGGCGAAATGTTACTGGCCTAGCAAGGCACATATGGTCACTGAAGGAAAGTGCTGTGGATTACATTATCATGTGGAAAGCACTGGAGAGGTGCAAACCTTATTTCAATAGTAGATGGATTTGCAACAACCAGCTTATTACTTACAAGTGCACACATATGTATACATATGCATTTACACATGATTTAAAGTTGGTCCTTCCTCTATTTCCACGTCCCTCTTTCAAATCCATGTGAGCATTAGCATGTGTATGTATGTGTGTGTACTTGTTTACATTTGTGCTCTATGAAAGTCATGAGCTACAAGCAGTGTTGTCATTTTTCCTACCAAAAAATTGACTGCTCACTTTGTTCATTTAATGAGAAGAAATCAGAAAAGCAGTTAAAGGCTGATGACAGGAAAGACACCCATCAATACTCCAGTGCAATAGTTTGTGTGTGTGTGTGTGTGTGTGTACAATAATTACAATAATTCAATCATGCTGTTGGCAAATAAGTCACTTTTTAGGTTTCACCATACCTGTTTATACATGTTTAAAATATTATCTGTGGATGGTGGATTTATGCTAAGATGTAATCAATGGAAACATCAATAATATGCTACTGAAACAGCTGTAGTATATTTTAAACCCCATTTGTGATCTTCTTTTATACCTATGCCACACCTAGAATCAACTCTGAGTCAGATCAACAGTATATATTGGATATTTCATCAATTATATATACATATATATATATATATATATATATATATATATATATATATATATATATACATACATACATACATACATACATACATACACACACACACACACACACACACACACACATACATGCTGCAGTGAAAATAACTCTGACATCTCATTTTAACGGATATATTTACCAAAATTATATGAAAATATCTTGAAATATTAAAGAGTAAATGCAATCAATAAAATTGCCATTGGTTTCAACTACAGACTCCAGACGACTTTGGAACCTCCTGCAACTCTTCTGGACAGTCTCTTTGTTTAAGTTGGTAAATGCTGCCATAATCCTTGCCTTCAGTTTATCTTTGGTGTTACAAGGAATTCCTTTGCTCTCTTGCTCAACTGTGTCCCACACATAATAATCAAGAGGGTTGTAGTCTGAGGAGTTAGGTGGCCAGCTGTTAGGGGTGATGTGGTTGCAGAAGTTGTGTGACATCCATGACTAGGTTCTCCTGCTTGTGTGGCATGGTGCAGAGTCCTGTTGCCAGACATAGGGTTTTCTAGCAGCCACCCTCTTGATCCAGGGCAACACTACCTCCACCAAGCACTTGATGTAGGTCACTGTGTTGAGTCTGAGACCATGTGGGAAGATGAATGGAGACATAACGTTGGCATCACTGGTTATCACTCCAAACACCATGATGTTTACTGGATGTTTGATTTTTATTGCTCTCGGTACATGTCCTTAGATTGCACTGTCCTCAAATTGACACCCAAACACTCTGAAATGTTTGCATTGGAGCTTCCGGCATAAATGCTAAGCAGTACAGCATGTCATTTCCAAATTTCTGGCAGAGTGAATTGAGTCATGGTGCTGTTTTTCTCACAGATGGTGCCCAACCAACCCTATCATCCTATGTAGTCAATAAAATCAAAAGCAAACAATGTGCATGCATGAAATTAAAAATATAAAATGGTAACAATTTACCTATCGCACTCTCTCTCTCTCTCTCTCTCTCTCTCTCTCTCTCTATGTATATATATATATATATATATATACCTGCAGTACGCTACCAACAAATGAAACTTAATCATTGTTTTACCTTGCTGTGAACTCAATGTTATGACTCTCAGCCAGTCTTGGTGACCTGCTTGTTGTTGATATATCTAAATCCTAATAAATCCTGTAACTAATCCCTCTCTCCCTCTCTCTCTCTCTCTCTCTCTCTCTCTCTCTCTCTCTCTCTCTCTCTCTCTCTCTCTCTCTCTCCCTCTCCTTATATATGTATATATCATCATCATCATCATCATCATCGTTTATATATATGTATATATATATATATATATATATATATATATATATATATACATACATACATACATACATACATACATACATACATACATACATACATACATACACACACACATTATAAACTTTGGAAAAATTTGGTATGCATGAAACTCCCTAACAATAAATGCCTCCACACTGACAAATTCATACTAGATCAGTGGAAAATTCTGCCTACATTAGGAAATATGTATCTTAAGAACAATGTTAAGTTGCATTGATTTCACTGATAGAGAATATAAAAAGGAAGTTTAAGACAAACCAGAAGTTCATTGACCTGACCATATGTTTTAAAACACATATCTGCTGCTGCAGATGATGATGATGACTGGGATAAAATAAGTGGGTTGTGCTGCATTGATGCTAAGAAACGATTTTCTCACCAGATCAATTACTGTCAATTCATAATCAATGATTGCTTTAGTTGCAATAACATTTTCACAAGGGACCAATTAAATTCATTATTTTGCATATATGAAAGAGGTGTCCTTAACAATTTCCATTGTGTATTCTTTTACTCTTTGTAAATTTCATTACAAAATACAAAAACAAAAACAAAAAATAGCTGTGACAATAAACATGCAAAAAAGTTTTTTTTCTTTTTTCTTGTCACAAACCATAAGCGATTCATCTAAAATTTGGCAACGTAAATATGCTGTTGTTGTTGTTGTTGCTGCTGCTGCTGTTGTCATTACCTTAGCTCCAGGTTAGCTTTGATCAAGGACATCATGATCAAAGACATTTCAGCTTTGATTTTCTCATACCTTCATCTACACTATTTCTATTTACTTGTTTCAGTCATTTGATTGCGGCCATGCTGAAGCACCGCCTTTAGTCAAGCAAATCGACCCCAGGACTTATTCTTTGTAAGCCTAGTACTTATTCTATCGGTCGCTTTTGCCAAACCGCTAAGTTACAGGGACGTAATCACACCACCATCAGTTGTCAAGCGATGTTGGGGGGACAAACACAGACACACATACATATAAATATATATAGATATACATATATACGATGGGCTTCTTTCAGTTTCCATCTACCAAATCCACTCACAAGGCTTTGGTCAGTCCAAGGCTATAGTAGAAGACACTTGCCCAAGGTGCCACGCAGTGGGACTGAACCCGGAACCATGTGACTGGTAAGCAAGCTACCTACCACACAGCCACTGTCCTTTTATATTCTATCTTTTTACTTATTTCACTCATTTGACCGTGGCCATGCTGGGGCACTACCTTGAAACGTTCCAGTCGAACAAATCAACCCCCGGACCTACTCTTTCCTCTAAACCTGGCACACTTATTCTGTCGGTCACTTTTTGCTGAACTGCTAAGTTATGGAGATGTAAACACACCAACCCTGGTTGTCAAGCATTGGTGGGGGACAAACACAGACTCAAAGACACATACACAGATTTATACATATATATACATACATCTACCATTCTTATCTCAAGATGGTAGGTTTAATGTGATTTGAGGAAATTTGGCTGCTGTTTATAGCATGTTGAGTTACTATGCAAATAGAAACTCTCGTGTTTGCAAACTAAGTGTTCTGAGGAGTAACAAATATCTTATTGAACATTGTCAAGATAATACATCTGCACAACAAAATCTACCTCTGCTAATTCCATGTGTTCTATCAATATTTATGGTAATATAAAAGTGTGGAAGAAAAATCTTATGTTTATTAGACTTTATATGACTTTTATTAGATTTTATATGAAACATGAAAAGAAAATTAAAATTTCTTTGATGATTCTTTATCACTTGTCATCAGTTTCTGTCATGCATGTGTCAAAATCCTAAATGCACATATTTCACAAATGAAGCAAGCTTCTTGTTGCAAAGTGAATAGGTGAAAATTTCATTGAGATCAGAAAGCTGGTAGAAACTGTATTAAAGGATGAGTTAGGACAAGAAAAAGAAGGCATTAAAAAAAAGGAAGACATCAGTAGCATGCATAATGCAGAGTCAATCAATTTTCATGTGCTATGATGGCTATCAAAAATAACAAAAATTCAAAAGTTGATGAAATTCAACAAAGAAACTCCTTGCTGTCTGTTATAAAATGCTAACAAGAGAAAGGAAAATAACCTTGCACTCTCTATTAACACGCCCACGTATGTCAGTAATTTCTTCGTTGCTAAAATAAAAGCATGAACTTTCATTTCTGCTCTTCTAATCACTGCATTCCTAACAAATATTCAAAATGAAATTATCATCAGAGGATAATTTTGCCTCCACATGTGTGTTTTAAAAATCTTTTCTTGAACATATTCTCATTCTTGTAAGAATTGTCAATCTAAAATCTGGCTCAATGTAGGCCAGAAGGATTTGACTATCACAAGAGCAATTAATGCCAAACCTTTCTAGGTCTTACTTGTAATATTTAATTCTCTTTCATCACCAGGCTTATTGAAAAAATTATTGATATCATAAGAATTTTATAAATTTTTGGGAGAAAATGACACGTTTCCTTTTTGGAATAGCTGATCTCGAAGTATACAAGCTATAAATAATCCTTTTTACTATAGACACAACGTCTGAAATTTGATGGAGAAATGGGGCTGGTTGATTACACCAACCCCAATGCTCAACTGGCACATATTTCATTGACCCCCACCTCCCCAATAAGGATGAAAGACAAAGCTGACATCAGCATAATTTGTTGAGGCAGATTTTGATATTTTATCTATGTCTGGATGCCCTCCAGTCACTAATTCTTGCCTGTTTCCAAGCAAAATATTATTTTCCTAAAGCTAGACATGTTTATCAAAAAAGACTGGAAAGAAACAACCTGACTTGTGTGACAATGATGATGATATGGCTTATATCCATCATGTGATGTCTAGACAAGGATATACACATACACAATATATGTGTGTGTGTGTGTAACTATTTGGACTTTGGGTATATATCTCTTAGTATGTTGATTAAAGTACATTCATCATTCGGGCTACCTGATGTCATCCACAGTAACAATATGATTTACACTGGATCTACAACAGGAAATCCGCAGTGTTTGTTGAGTTTATAATTGATGAAGGAAACGGAAGATGGATTTAGTACGATTCTTTATTCAGCATGATGATTGTTTTGATCCATCCTGTGGCTGTCCCTTGGGGATAGGATATTGTGTGTCTAGTTGTGTTGCATCAATCAGTGCAGGCTGTGTCACTTCAGGTGCTTGGTGTAAAAAGAAGATATCCCACTCTCAGTGTACCCATGTACAATGAGTGAGAACAACATGCCAAGGAGAATTCTGTACATCTAGTAGGATCTCATTTTCTTCATACCAAGCACCTGAAGTGACACAACCTGCACTGATTGATGCAACAGAACTAGATGCACAATATCCTATCCCTAAGCGACAGCTACAGGATGGGTCGAAACGGTCATTGTGCTAAATCTGTCTTCCATTTCCCTCATCAGTTATGTGTGTGTGTGTGTGTGTACATATATATGCCAAAGAACCTCCTAAAGCTAGACACCAATATCTAGGCATTATTTGAGCTTAATTAAATTAGCTATGAATACAAGCCAATCAATATAAATGTAAGTGATCCCCACAAACTATCCAAAAACATTATTACATTTATGTATTTGTTTTAAAGGATTCTTCATGTGAAATCGTGTGTTGAAATAGGTTTTATTATATTTTGGGTTGGTAATTTTTTTTTTTTTTTTGCTTGCCAAGTAACCACGTTGCCCTATATACTCATTCTTCACTTCAGCTTTATTATTGTTCTTATTTTAGTGGCTTTTGTCTGACTTCTTCAACAGCTTTCCATCCCACAATTACTTTCCACTTTGCAATTATGAAGGACAACTCAGGATAATGAGACTAAGATATAAGAATTTCACATTCAAACATAAACAAGTGTACGTTCCCATCATCAGCTGCTATATGATGGGCTCTTTGCAGTTTTCATCTTCCAAATCCACTCACATGATTTTAGTTGGCTCAAGGCTATAGCTGAAGACACTTGCTCAAGGTGGGCTTGAGCCCAGGTCCGCATGGTTGGGAACAAGATTCTTAACCACACAGCCATGCCTGCTTAGGGTATATCATTAATCTCTTTAAGAATGGTATGAGTGTAACAAATTCTCATTTCAATTATACAAGTGAAGTGCCATGCACACGAAAATAAACATCTAGGTTTATAATTCAGTCCCTATGTTGTTTTTTCATTTGTTTTTCTATATTCTCGTAATTCTATTTCTGACCTTGACTTGCGAGTGACCTGTTTTCTTTCTTACTGTGTAACATTGAGCTTTACTTAAGTAAAGTGCATCATAAATGGAGAAACTGACCAAAAGCCTTTTATTTTGGCTCTGATTTAAGAATAGAAAGATTGTAGTGATTTAAGAAAATAAATGTTCTGGAATGAGAAATTCTGTGCATAAAATGGGAAGTACTTAAAACAGAACATTCTTACATAATATCCAATCAATTCTTTGCTGAGAATAGAACCTCTTTGAAAATCATGTAATAAATATTTGCTATAGAATCAAATATTTTTGTTTTACAGTGGCGTAATGACCACTTCTCATAAAATGAAAGTTCTTTGCAATAGCATTAAATAATTTCTTTTCTTTGTTTTGATGTTATTTTCGTTTTTATCCAAAATCTCTTCATACATATATGTATGTGTTCAAACCAGTATGTGTGTGTGTATATATATATAAATATATATATATGTATGTATGTATGTATGTATGTATGTTTGTATGTATGTATATTATGTATGTATGTATGTATGTATGTGTGTGCAGGGATGTTTTGTATAAACCTCCTCATACATACACATGCAAACACATGTGTATATATGTCCTTGTACATATATATATATACATGTACATAAAACATATATTTGCACACACACACACACACACACACACATTAATGCAGTTTGTGGAAGAAGACAAATTTTATGACCAATAATGGTTTTGGAACAGATCATCTTTACAAATATTACAAATTATTTTTGTCCAAGAATAGAATATTGCCTGCAAATTGATATAATTAAAAAAAAAATATCTTTTATAGAAATATTTTAGCACGACATGTAATTAATTCTTAGGAAAGTTTAATAAAATATCTCTACAAAGAATAGTCAGTTGGTTGTTACTTAAAAATATATGCTTTCCTTTCAAAAATTTTAGAAATCTAAATGTTGTTTGACTTATGTTGTTTCCATGTTGCTTAAACTTAATTATCTGGTTGAAAATAATGCAAGCTTTTTTTTTTTTCTTTCCGTAATGCAGTTAAAGAACAGTTGATTCTAAAACCATCATACTGTTCTGCTAAAGATTGGTACTAATAATTAGTTAGAATAATTCATGTATGAACTGTAATTTGAAGTTTAAAAATACAAAAAAAGGTGACAAAATCTAGATGAGGTTTGTAGCTTTGGAATTTATTGATGCAGTCTAGCTGGTGGTTTGTACAGAATATAAGCAACAGGCGTAAGAGTGGCTGTGTGGTAAGTAGCTTGCTTACCAACCACATGGTTCCGGGTTCAGTCCTACTGTGTGGCACCTTGGGCAAGTGTCTTTTACTATAGCCTCAGGCTGACCAAAGCCTTGTGAGTGGATTTGGTAGACGGAAACTGAAAGAAGCCCATTGTATATATGTATATATATATGTGTGTTTGTGTGTCTGTGTTTGTCCCCACCCAACATCGCTTGACAACTGATGCTGGTGTGTTTACGTCCCCGTGACTTAGCGGTTCGGCAAAAGAGACTGATAGAATAAGTACTAGGCTTACAAAGAATAAGTCCTGGGGTCGATTTGCTCGACAAAAGGCGATGCTCCAGCATGGCCACAGTCAAATGACTGAAACAAGTAAAAGAGTAAAAGCGGAACAATGAACTGTTGCAACAACAGTGAAGGAAAAGCAAAGAAATTACAACTGTAAACTTTTATTGTAATAATAATAATAATAATAATAATAATAATAATAATAATAATAATAATAATAATAATCCTTTCTACTATAGGTGAAAGGCCTGGAACTTGTGGGGAGGAGAATAGTTGATTACATTGATCCCTCTATGCAACTGGTACTTAATTTATCAACCCTGAAAGGATAAAAGGCAAAGTCAACCTTGACAGGATTTGAACTCACAATGTAGGGGCAGACAAAATACAGCTAAGCATTTTGTCCAGAATGCTAACAATTCTGCCAGCTTGCACCTTAATAATAATAAAAATAATAGTTTCAAATTTTGCAACAAGGATAACCATTTGTTGGGGAGGGGATGTGTCAATTACATGAACCCCAGTGTTCAATTGGTGCTCAATTTATCAACCCCAAAAAGATGAAAGGCTAAGTTGACCTCAGTGGAATTTGAACTCAGAAGGTAGCGGCAGACGAAATACTGCCAAGCATTTCACCCAATGTGCTAACGATTCTGCCAACTCGTCACCTTAATAATAATTATAATAATAATAACAATCCTTTCTACTATAGGCACAAAGCCTGAAATTTTGTGGGGAGGGGGCTAGTCGATGAGATCAACCCCACTACACAACTGGTACTTAATTTATTGACCCCAAAAGGATGAAAGGCAAAGTCGACCTCAGCAGGATTTGAACTCAGATCATAAGGATGGATGGAATACTGCTAAGTACTTTGTCTAGCATTCTTTTCATTTATTCTTTTATTTGTTTCAGTCATTTGACTGTGGCCATGCTGGAGCACCACCTTTAGTCAAACAAATCGACCCCAGGACTTATTCTATCAGTCTCTTTTGCCAAACCTCTAAGTTATGGGTACGTAAGCACACCAGCATTGGTTGTCAAGTGATGGTGGG
>NC_142929.1:47084908-47107408 GCF_046866305.1 Octopus bimaculoides | reverse complement strand
GGGTAGACAATTGTCATGTGTTTCAGGTATTCAGAGTCTGTGTTTCATCATAACTCACGCAGCACCCATTTTCTCTGTATGTCCTATTACGTATCAATACCACACATACCCACTCATGCACCAGTACCAGCACTATTGTTATCACTGCCACTACAACCACCACTACAACCACCACTACAAATATGATTACAACTGTCATTATCATCATCATCATCATCATCATCATCATCATCATCATTGGTGGTGGCAGCAGCATCATCGTCATCATCATCTTCATCATCATCATCGTTGTCATCATCACTGTCTTCTTCATTGTTGATGCTGTCATCATCGTTATCTTCATCATCATCATCATCATTGTCATCGCCATCATCATAGTCGTTATCATCATCATCAATGTCCTCACCACCACCAATTTCACCGTTATCATCATCATCATCATAGTTGATATTGTCATCATCGTTGTTATCTTCACCATATCATCACCATCATCATCATCATCATCATCATCATCATCATCATCATCATCATCATCGTTGTCATCACCATCATCGTCAATGTCCTCAGCACCACCAACTTCACCGTTGTCATCATCATCAATGTTGTCATCAGCATTTTGCATTACACTGAATCCCCCTGAGAACTATGTTAAGGGTACACATGTCTGTGGAGTGCTCAGCCACTTGCACATTAATCTCATAAATGGGCTGTTTGATTGATCGCTTATTGCCATAACCAATAGAGTGCTAGATACACTGTGGCTTACTGTCAGTAGCTAAATACCATAGGGCCCAGTGCACTGATACACCTAGGGGCTTAATAATGCTAAGATGGCCCTGACTTATGGATCAGATGAAGTTAATTAAATGGAATATGCAAGTAACTAAATCCAAAATAGAAGCCAGTGCAGCAGTGATAAAAGAGTCAAGGAGAAGAAGCAGTATGTTTGTGAGTTAGTGACCATAGCATGCCGGTCAGTGAATTTATACCAATCAGTCAGAAGGCCTTCATTTGGATGCAAACTGGATGTCTGTGTGTGTAGCAATACTATCATGTATAAGTGAGCTGTATGAATAATGCTGTGAAGATTTCATCTGCTTTTGTCCCTGGTTCCAGTCTCCTTGACAAAATGCTTTTGAGTGCTTGTCTCTGCGCCCCAGCCTGGCTGTAGTTGACAGCTCCATCACCAGTGCAGCAATTTCCCAGGAAAATACTGTCATACTTTTGCAGTTTTGTGTAAGTCACCAACAATATTTCCATCAGCCAATGACATGAAAGTGTTTGACTTTACATTTGTGATTCCTGGACCTGCTTTCTCTCGCTCATTATGTTATAGCTTCTCTAAGGCAGTGAGCTAGCTAGCGGAATCATTACTGTGACGGGCAAAATGCTTAGCAGCATTTCATCCATGTCTGTGTTTTGAGTTCAAATTCTGCCAAAGTCAGCTTTGCCTTTCGTCCTTTCAGGATTAATAAATTTTGTACCAGTGAAACCTTGAGGTTGATGTAACCAACTTGTCCCCTCCCCCAAAATTTCAGGCCTTCTGCCCTTAACAGCAGCAACAATGATGTTGATTGCAATGATGAATGATAACTTGAGGCCAGGGCTGGATTAAGACCCATAGAGGCCCTAAGTTTTGGTGCCCTCAAGTATATGTAAATGGTTTAAAATGTAAACAAAAATAATTCAAAATGTAAACGATAATAAACCATAGAATAAATCTAGTCAAGGCGGCGCTGGCATCAGCCACATTCGGATGGTGCTTTTTATGTGCCACTGGCACGGTTATCACAATTACAATTTCCATTTGATGTTCATTTTGATGTTGATGTGCTTGACTCAATATGTCTCCTCAAGCACAGCAGGTTGCCCTACGATCCAGGGTACTTTTGAATGGGCTGGGGCTGGTTATGCGAAACTGGTGTAGGATACAGCCATGAACTCACTTTATTTGCCGGGGGGTCTTCGCAGTCACAGCATAGCTCAAGAGGTCTGTCTTTTGTCATTGCCTCTGTGAGGCCCAACATTCGAAGGTCATGCTTCACTACCTCATCCCATGTCTTCCTGGGTCTACCTCTACTCCAGATTCCTTCAACTTCTTTCATATAGACAGACAAATGGAGAGATGGACAGACAGACTGACAGACAGACTGACAGACACACAGTTTGGTTGAAGTAACATGACCCAGTTTTAATGGATTATCAGCTTGAAGTCACTGCAAGGGTTACACCTCACAATCTCTGATGATTTTGGTGATATATTTGTTCTTCTTTTCCCTACTTCTTTTTTTTTTTTTTTTTTTTGTACCACTTAATGATTCGATTCCTGCAGTCTTCAAGGCACAAAAAAAAAAGGTTTAAAAAAAGACAAAACAAAAAAAAAAATGAGAAAGAATTCTAATATCAAAATTGTTTTTCATCAATTCTCTTAAAAATTTTACGAACACTTCTTGGTTCTAATATAAAAAAAAAATATTAATGAAAGAACACATCATGAAGCTTAAAGTGTTATGGTTCTATGAAACATTAATCAGCAAGCCTTTACTTTTTAGTTCGTTACAAATTCTGATAAAACCTTTTAATATGACTCATTTGCCACACTTTACATTGCACTTCATAATTCGTTGTATAATGTTTTTTCCTCGGAGCTGAAGTCAATAGGTTTCTTTTTAATCATTCCATACCAGTGACCTTTTTTCCATAATATTGCTTTTAGGTGAACTGTCGAAATGAAATACAACCGCTTTGATATACTACATCTAGCCCTCCTCTTACGCAGAGTTGATAGATCCTCAGGTGTACTTGACTGTAAAAGGACTCGTTGTCATCATCATTGTCATTGTCATCATCATCATCATCACTGCCATCATCATCATCTCCATCATCATCATCACTGTCATCATCATCATCACAGCCATCATCATCACTGTCATCATCATCATCACTGCCATCATCATCACCACCACCATCATTGTTGTTGTCGTCATCATCATCATCATCATCATCATCATCACTATCATGATCACCATCACCATCATCATCATCATCATCATTGTGCTCATCATCATCATCATCATCATCATCATCATCATGGTTTTAAGTTTTCCATGCCAGTATGGCTTCAATGGAGTGTTTGAGGCATATTTCCTACAGCTGGATGATGCCTTTCCTGTCACCAAACCCCAATTTATGTCCAAGCAAGGTAATATTTCCCCCGTGGCCACACGTTTTTCTCCAAATGCTGGAAATGAGTGGCATTCATTTACAGCAATCACATGATGTCATGCTAAAAACACATAAACATTCACACACATTCATGCACACATACATGCATTCATATATATATATATCATCAACATCATCTTTTAATGTCTGTTCTCCATGCTGGCATGGGTTGGTCAGTTTGACAAGTGTTGACCAGTTAGAGAGCTGCCCAAGCTCCATTTGTCTGTTTTGGCACAGTATCTATGACCAGATGCCCTCTCTAACACCAACCACTTTACAGAGTGTACTGGACGCTTTTATATGGCACCAGTCCCCACCAGACCCCAAAACTAGAATCTCTCAGCTGAGAAAAGGATGTAGAAGACATGCATGGATGCATGTGTGTGTGTATGTATATATATGTATATGTATATATGTGTGTGTGTGTGTGTATATATATGTATGTATGCATATGTGCACATGTATATGTACGTGTGTGCGTGTGTACATATGTCATTACACCTTCTTTCCTCCTCTCTGATTCCTACCTATCACACTAATCTATCACATATGCCTATTTATAGAAATTTGACATCCTTGTATTCTTCCCTCCACTTTAAATTTTACTACTAAAACTACTACTCACTTTGGTATCACCCCACCCATACTCTCAGAGTGGCCAGCATTAGGAAGGGCATCTAGCTGTAGAAACCATGTCAAATTAGACGGGAGTCTGGTGCAGCCTTCCTGTTTACCAGCCCTGGTCAAACCATCCAACCCATGCCAGCATGGACAATGGATGTGAAATGATAATGATAATGAACGTTGGTGGCATGGAGAGGGGAGGCTGGTATGCATGGGCGACTGTTGGTTTTCCATAAACAACCTTGTCTGGACTTGTGCTTTGAAGGGTGCAATCCCTTGGTCATTCATGACTGAAGGGGGGGTTACCCTTACCCCACTGAAAGGCCAGAAGCTGTGATTTTCATCCAGGAAAACTCCCTTTATAGATGCATTGTATTAAAAAACACTATACACTTCAAAGCTAAGCAGAACAAAATCACCCCAGAAGTGACCATGAGAGTAACATACATGTATTTCACTGTTGTTGCAGCTTCTCAGTGTCATCCATTTGTTCTGTCTTAGTGCAAAAGACAAACTGAATGCATAAGAAAGTATGTGTAAGAAACAAAATACTCCATCGTGCTGAGATGTTGGTACTTAATATAAAAGGCATGAGGAAACTGGAGAGAAATGTTGTGAGCTGAGTGATGAAGCTGCTGTAAAACTGAACTGTGGATTATATCTTTTATCCTTTACTTGTTTCTGTCATTAGAATGCGGCCATGCTGGGGCACTGCCTTGAAAAAGTTTTAGTTGAATGAATTGACCTCAGCATTTTTTTTTTTTAAGCTTGATACTTATTATATCATCTATTTGCTGAACCATTAAGTTACAGAGATGTAAACACACCAACACTAGTTGTCAAGTGGTAGCGGTGGGACAAACACAGACAGAAACATACGCACACACATATATGACGGGATTCTTTCAGTTTCCATCTATTGAATCCACTCACAAGGCTTTGATCAGCCTAAGGATATAGGAGAAGACACTTACCCAAGGTGCCATACAATGGGACTGAACCTGAAACCATGTGGTTGGGGGAGTAAACTTCTTACCACTCATAGCACAAACCAAAATAAAACCCTGAAGAAGTAAAATGAAACACTTGAAAAAATGAGAAATTTTCGATTTAAACAAGAACTCTTTTACTGGAATCTAATCATTCATTGTTTTCAGATTTAAAACCAAAAACTGAACAAAAAAATGGAAAACTATTTTTGTTTATTCACATTAATTATTGAATGATCAATGCTTCTGATATATTTAGCATGTTTTCTTTTTCATCTTTTTAATCTTACTGCCAACAAGATTTTTCAATAATGCAGTTCTTCAATTTATAGCAGTAGTTTCTAATTTTTTGTTACTCAGCTCCCCCTTTTTCATTGAATGGCCTTTTACAAATGTCTCTCATAATACTTTGCCAAAAAAAAAAAAACATTCATAAAAAATAAGAGCAGATTCTGTATGCACAATTGAGGAAGTTTTATTGTTGATTGGTGGTCTGTTGCTGCAGTATTTGTCCTTAGATAACACCTCTTGCAGATGTGCTGTGTTAAAAATACAGTAAATATTGGAGAGGTAACATCTATCCCCATTTAAACATGGATGTTCTGTTGGAACAAACTATACTGTAGTAGATACCATGAGAGGAACTCTCATATTAGAAACTCTCATAAGGCGGCAAGCTGGCAGAAACATTAGCATGCCGGGCGGAATACTTAGCGGTATTTTGTCTGCTGTTACATTCTGAGTTAAAATTCCACCGAGGTCGACTTTGCCTTTCGTCCTTTCAGGATTGATAAATTAAGTACCAGTTACGCACTGGGGTCGATGTAATCGACTTAATTCCTTTGTCTGTCCTTGTTTGTCCCCTCTGTGTTTAGTCCCTTGTGGGCAATAAAGAAATAAAAAATTCTCATATTAGCTTTTAGTGCAAAATGTACTTTTGCTTATATCCCCAGTGGGGAGATAAATCCCCACCACCTCCAGTGCTGAGACCACCAGATCATTTGATTTCAATCTTCCTTGGTCTTGTCAATGATGGACACTTAAATGCTTGAGATAGCAGTAACTCATCTCCTTACCAGCGATATATAGAATAAGAATGCCAGAACTAGTGATGGTATCACAATTAGCCATTGAGTTTGTTAAAATATATCTATTAGTGACAGAGGCAGTATTTATACCGAGAGATAATATTATCCCCACTTAAACATGGATGTTCTGTTGGAACAAACTATACTGTGGTAGATAACATGAGAGAAACTCTCATATTGGTCTTTGGTGTAAAATGCACTCTTGTTTATATTGCAACACCAGTGATTGTTCTGGCACTGATATTCTATATATCGCTGGCTGAGAGATGAATTGCTGTATATGTGGACATACATGGATATCTCTGATTGAGCAGATTTATAACCATCCCATCTTCTTGTAGACATAACTAGTCATAACCGGTCATAACTAGTCTGTAGTCATCTAATGGTAACATAAACAGAAATAAAGAAAAGTCAAAATCAATAACATCAATATCAGTATCAAAAATTGAAATAACATTGCAGTTACAAAACAAACTATAAAACATCAAATGCTTAGATCACCATCTAAGCATTTGTGAGTAAAATGGAAACTTATTTTATTAGCATTTTCTAAATTGGTTTATAAGATTAGAAGTTGAACATATCCAGTGCTCTTTGTTTTTCTTGTTTGGCATTAGATCAGTTCTGATTGAGCAGATTTATAACCATCCATTCTTCTTGTAGACATAACCATCAAGACTAGTTACAACCACTCATAACCAGTCTGTCTTTTTGGCTAACATACCCAGCAGAAATCAGTCATAAGCATCCTATCTTTTTGTGACATGTAAGCATATGACCAGTCATAACCATCATGTTGTTTTGCCCAACTTAGTGAATCTGAACCTTTATTATTCAGTACATGCTTTATTTTTGAAGATTGTACTGCATGATTTGAAGAAGTACTGACTCTCACCCCATTAATTTGCCCTATGTACTATGTAATCAGTTTAGCAGAGTTTATAAGATTGTCAATTTTTGAGCTGGAAAGAAAGATTATTGTCGATTTGTTGAAATATCTGGGCTTTTTTTAGGGGTGTTTTTTGTTCTTTTTTTTTGTGATTTGTTGTAGAGTAGTGGTTCTTGACCATTTTATTTTTTTACCTATGGTCACTTAGATTACTATTTTACTCTACCGGATCTCCATAGCCATTCCATGTTTAAAAACCAGTTTTATAGAAACTTCTTTCAAAATTCCTATTTTGTTATTTGCTCATGCACTTGTATAGGTTGAACTATGTAAAATGTTAGGGAAAGAAATGTAGCAGTTTTAATACATACATTTAAATCAAATCTTTTTCATGGGTCCTCAAAATACTATTGTGAATCCCCAATTTATTATTTTACTAGCATGAATCCCCAGGGGTCATATGGATCCAAGTTGAAAACCTCTGTTGTAGAGGAAGAAGTTGTACACATTTGCAGGCTCTCTGATGCTGGTGAGATTTATGTAGTTGAAGTCTTTTTCTTAAACAGGAAAACATATGAGCAGACTGTTATTCTACAGGATCGAAATTCTTGTGAGAAAGGAGAGGGTAAAACACAGAGCTGAGGGTTGAAGGATGGATGATGACAATATAGATGATGTTGAGGAAGAGAGAGACAAGTAGGTTGGGAAGGCTTGAGTAGGAGTAATTCAAGATCAACCAGCTCTGAGAAGCAAAGGCCATTGTAGTAGCAATAGAGAAGTCATAGTGAGGACATAATGCATCTGTAGGCCTGAAGTTGAGAATGTCAGTGACTGACCTTATGCCACTCAGTTGGATTGCCTTTTTTTTTTTTTGGTTGCTGTAGACTAGGATGTCTGTAAGTGTAGCAGCAGTACCATTTCTGGCGTGGGAGTAGTAAACCTTTGTTATCCAATAGAGCTTTAAAATAGAGATAAAAGATTTAGGCCTTTACACACATTAAATATGATTGTAAAACGTCAATGTTATAAACAATTTTATTATTCACACAGGGAAAATTCTATAGAACTTGTTATTCAATGGGTCTGCAACTCTCCTTGATTTTCTCTCTGAGAAACCATTTCATTTGCTTTCCATTTCAATGAATTCCATCCACAGAAAATTATGAACCTTTAAACTCACAGATACTTTATCTTCTTCCTTGTAAGCAGTGTGCTTACAACAAAATATCCATTCGGTTAAAATTTCTCATGCATAACTTTGATAATAATGGATTCTTGAAACACACAGATTATCTGATCTCATATTAAAATTACAGACTCTTTTCAAAGTAAGTACTGCATAAACATCACAAAATAACTTCCTGTGTTGTTGTTTAGCCCTAGGTTATCTATCATTGCACATACTTACCATACTTAAAATCAAAGCAAAGGCATTCCAGCTATGACCATCTTGTAATTTTAAGAATACTAGGAGTACATTATCTAATGTGTTTTTCTATTTTCTTTTTTGAATGATGGCACACTTTGATGTAAATTTGGTTACTATTTCCAGCAGACCACATAGAGCTTTCTTAACCAATTGATGTGTTTTGCAGAGTTTTGATGTTATTGTCAACAGGACACTGTGTGCTGCACAAATTTATATAATTTTATTAACTATATTTTTTTTTCTGATGCATTGTTAGTTTCTATTTCCTCTTTAATATATAGATATATCTTCTCAGTCAATGTTCTCTGCTTTGGTATTGAGATCTCATGAATAAGATAGCTCAATACAATCTGTCAATCATATGATTGGATCATTGAGAATTTCTTCAATCTTTTTGCACTAACACCTCTAGCTTTTAGCTTAGTGTTTTGACCTCCTCATGCATACTCTACACTAGTTACTGGTTTTATTTAAGTTGCCTGTGTTAAACCTTAAAGATTAAAATCGTCGTCGTGCATTTTTAAATATGTTCTTAAGACTAACCCTTTAGCATTCAGATTACTTTGTCAAATGTAATGATTATTTATTCACATTATTTTGAATTATTTATGCGCATTTTCTCATATTTTTGAGATTTCAGTGATTGTTTATTTTTAGAATGACATTGTAGGGTAGGTATGAGATGCTGGATCTAGTTGGTTTGAATATAAAGCAGGTAAGATATTTGGGTTGGATATGGTTGGTTTAAATACTAATGGTTTAAAGTTACTTTCAGTTTTTCCATTGCCACACACACACATCTGAAACTAAGGAATATACGATGGGGTGCTGAAAAGTTTCTCGCTTTGAGTATAAGAAAATACAGGAGGATCAGTTCATTATGATATTATTCAACATATTCCCCTCTCATATCCACACACTTATTGCAGCGGTCCTTCACTTTTTCTAAGCCCTG
Source organism: Octopus bimaculoides (assembly GCF_046866305.1). Taxonomy (NCBI): domain Eukaryota; kingdom Metazoa; phylum Mollusca; class Cephalopoda; order Octopoda; family Octopodidae; genus Octopus; species Octopus bimaculoides. The sequence continues at coordinate 47,098,206 of NC_142929.1, read as the reverse complement.
TAAAAAAACTTGAAAGGTTTGACCTCCAACCAGGCCTTTTATGATACCCTTAAAGCCAGGGATTTTTCAGCACCTCCTTGTACACAAACTTTTCTCCTTAGTATCATACTTCTGCAATAGTTAATTCTGTGCGCTGCCCTTCATCAGCAAAAGTTTAATAAAGAAAATTCAGGTATAAAAGAAAAATTATAAAGTATGTTTTTCTTCTAGAATGTACAATCTATTTAATTCTAATTCACAATTTATTATTTCAGGGTGGGAACAAGAGAGTACCAGCAACGTATAACCAACTACCTCGTGGTTATTCCACAGAAAACGCTGACCTGCCATCAACCTTTGTTGTTAAGGAATCTGGAAAACAATTTCAGTATGCAAATCGTCAGCTTGAATCCTATTTCCATCCCACTTTCTCCAAACCTTCAACTAATAAAGGTTTGAATCTCTTTGGTCATTTATCAACTACTTTTAAATGTAAGACAATGATGGGGGCCTCTTCACACTTGTTAGATCTTCAGGAAATATCAACCAAATATCCCTCAAATAACATATTACTAGCTAAGAAAATTGAAGGACACAGATATTGTAATCCTAGATACAGTGTAACATTAGGACAATATTATCTATTGTATCCTTAAAAAATATAATAAGATAAAGATTGAATAGTCACAATGGAAATTACTTTGATCATAGGCTTATAAAAGGAAGACTGACCTTGGACTAAACAATAACAACTTCCTTGAATGAACTGTTAAATCAATAGTGTATATTTGTTAATCATTGTTAATCAATGAGGTTTCATATCTTTGAATGACTTTGTAGTTACTCTTCTACTTATATACAAGATGTTATGTGAAATTATGTATTTCATATATATGTTACATATGGGTATGGCTGTGTGGAAAGAAGTTTGCTTCTCAACCACATGGTTCTGGGCTCAGTCCCACTATGTGGCACCTTGGGCAAGTGTCTTCTGCTATAACCTTGGGCTAACCAATGCTTTGCGAGTGGATTTGACAGATGGAAACTGAAAGAAACCTGTCATGTGTGTGTGTCTTTGTGTTTTTGTCTTCACCACTGCTTGTCAACCAGTGTCGGTGTGTTTATATCCTCATAACTTAGTGATCCAGAAAAGAAGCCAATAGAATAAGTATTGGGGTCAGTTCGTTTGACTAAAATTCATCAAGGTAGTGCCCCAGCATAGCAGTATCTCTTGGGAATGTACAAAGTGATTCCGGTACGTCTACCACACATGAAAAACATCACAGAAATTCTCTTCTTGAAGGTCATCCAATACTGTATGCAATTCCATTTGAATGTCATCTACCATTTACAGTAGCAGCATCCCTTCTGCTTCAGTTTCATCATAGGCAAAAAAGATGAAGCTCAAGATACACATCAAGGTAGTACTGCTCATCATCGAGTTTCAAGAGCCGGAAGATCAACTTCATAAGAATATGAATTCAGGTTTTCCATGAGAATCTCTTGTCAGACTCCATAAACTGTATGTGCTGTGGATGTATTGATTAACAGAAATATTTGGGCAACTGATAACCATTGGTAACCAGCTAATCAAATCAGTCTACAAATATGTTTCAGGTTCTTGAGATCTCCTTGCATGAGGTTGTTTAACAGTGTGTAAGGACAACTCTGTGATTTTTATGATGGCTGATAAAGTAAAGCAAAGCACCCCATATAACCCCTCATAACTTTTTTATTTTCTGGAATTTTCAGAATATGTTTGTGAATTTGTGTTCTACACACGTAAATTCATATGATTATGCAAACAGAAAAAAAATTTCTGCGATCTAAGAGTGATTTGGCTATTATTTTAAGCACATCTCATACCACCTGATACCTTCCTCTTTCTTTGTCACTCTGAGATGTATTGATGTTTATCAATATTTTTCTCCCCATAAACACATTTTAATGGAATAATGATGCACCCAAGGGTTGTCTAGTGCTGGGATTTTAGCAGAAATTTCAAACCATCTGCATCTTAAACTTTGATTAAAAAAAAAAAAATTTAAGTCTGTAAACTTTTAGGATTTATGGGGGATTTATTCATAATCATATGAATTCCAAAAGATAAACAAGTTATCAGGGGTTTTATGAGGTGCTTAAATCTGAATGCTGCCCACAAAGTTACAACCAATACTCTTGGAATGGTTTATCAGATTTTTGATAAGAATTCTTTTAACTTTGAATCTATTAACTTTAACTGCTTTTGTTGTTGTAGTTGTTTAACTCCAGGACATTACTGATTGAGTAAACCTATGATCTTAAGTGTTCCAACCATTCCCATGCTATTTTAATCTGGAATTGTATACTTTTGACTACATTATAAAATGTTATTTATGAAAGAGGGAACCCGTGGAAGAGGTAGGCCCAGGAAGACCTGGGCTGAGGTGGTGAGGCAAGACCTTCGTACATTGGGCCTCACCGAGGCGATGACTACGGACTGAGACCTTTGGAAATGGGCTGTGCGTGAGAAGACCCGGCAAGCCAAGTAAGATCGTTGCCAGTGCCCCTGGACTGGTTCTTGTGCGGGTGGCACATGAGATGCACCATTTTGAGCGTGGCCGTTGCCAGTACCGCCTGACTGGCTCCTGTAGGATTTTCGAGCGAGATCGTTGCCAGTGCCCCTGGACTGGCTTGTGCGGGTGGCACATAAAAGACACCATTTCGAGCGTGGCCGTTTTCGTGCGGGTGACACGTAAAAGCACCCACTACACTCTCTGAGTGGTTGGCGTTAGGAAGGGCATCCAGCTGTAGAAACTCTGCCAAATCAGACTGGAGCCTGGTGTTGCCATCCGGTTTCACCAGTCCTCAGTCAAATCGTCCAACCCATGCTAGCATGGAAAGCGGACGTTAAACGATGATGATGATGATGATGATGAAGATAGTATAGTTTGAGGGAAATTAGGGTGTTATTTCTATGAAGTTAAATGATCATGTAGAGGCTCCCTTATCTCAACTTGTTTTTGTTTTATTTGTTTGGTGGTGGTGTTGGTAGTGGTGACAGTGTTGCTGCTGCTGCTGACACTGGTGCTGGTGGTGGTTCTAACAAATTGAACTCACAACAGTCCCAACAAATTCAGAGATATCAACAACAAAAAAAAGAAACCCAAAGTTAATTAGCCTGAATAGAAGGAACAATACCTACAACCCTTCTGTAGGCCCTAATAATACGGCTGAGGTCAATACAATTACTTTTCAGTTTGAAATTCTACTGGCTGATACCTGTAGGGAGATTGTCTGGGATGGTTGTGGTCAGGTAAAGAAAGGACTCTGAGAAGTGTTTAGTATAAACTGCATGGGTTAAGATACAGGTAGCTGGATGAAAGAATGAGAAGTGAGTGAACCTTGGTGGCATATTGGTCAACTGTTTAGAGAAGCAAAAGCCTTTGTCTGTCTTGGTGATGCATTGTTAAAGTGTTTGAAGGAACAAAAGTTGGTGCATATGGCAGTTATACCTGATGAACTTATTTTACAAGTTGCTTTTTGTCCAATCCATGCCAGCATGGAAGACGGATGTTAAATGACGATGACAACGCTGCTGCTGTTGTTGTTGTTGTTGTTTAACCCCAGTCATCCCTGACAGGAAAGACATGATGAGAGGCATTCTAACTATAACATTCCACCGTCTAGCTGTTTGCAGATGAAATTCATTAAAGACCCATACATAAAAATGGTTTAAGCCTTAAGATCAAAACAGCACTTAATTATAAGTAACACTGCACACTTATGAGTTACAATTCTTTATACCTGGTACATGTATAATATAAACAAATTTTGCAATTCTTTGAAAGTCTTAGCTGTGGAGATTGTAGTTAGTGTGAAAATATCCTATTATCTTTTTGCAATAAACAGGAAACACCATATCTTCCAGCATGCAAGATGACTAAGTATAAAGTGTAAACATTAAAAAACCTTCACTATCTTTCCAAATCCTGTTGCATTTTACATAGAAATTTTGGTCCTCCAAAAATATCTTGGTATATTAGTCAACCTATCTTTATTGGCTGTACACATTTCACTTTGAGAAATTCAACTTGTATGGTGGAAAATACAGTAACTGGAATTTTTCTGGTTACTTAAAAGAACAATAGAATGTTTCCACATCAGTTGTAATGTTCACAACTAAGGTTTTCAAATGAATAACTTCAGAGTTATCTACATTCTACATGTCTTAGGTGTTAAAATTTACATTGCATCCTGTGTAAATATATTCTAGTGATTGATTACTTTTCTCAATATATACGAGCCTCTTCTCACAGTTTGTTATGCACTTGTAACTCACTCTTGGTACTAAAAAAGTTTTGTCACATTTGCTCTAACATAACAGAAATTTCTGGCTAAAGAAAGACCTGTTTATTGTATACTTATGTGGTGTATGATATTTAATATAACATAATTTTAAGGATAGGCTCTATCATGCAGGTTTACTTTAGATGTAACACTGGATGAGGTTTAACACTGCTCCCCATTCAGTTCAAATGACTGGGGGAATTAATGCATGCTTATATGCATACATGTGAAGATGCATGGCTTAGTGGTCAGTGTGTTGATTGCAAGATTGTGATTTTGATTTCCAGATCAGCAGTGCCTTGTGTTTTTGAGCACTCTGCTGGTTATGACAATGAAGGTCCCAGTCGATCCAATTAATGGAACAGCCTGCTCTTGAAATTAACATGCAAGTGGCTGACCACTCCACAGACATGTGTATGTATACCCGTAACGTAATCCTCAGAGAGATTCAGCGTGACACAGAGTGTGACAAGTCTGGCCCTTTGAAATACAGGTACAACTCATTTTTGCTAGCTGAGTAGACTGGAGCAATGTGAAATAATGTGTCTTGCTCAAGGACATAACACACTTTTATTCTTTTGTTCTTTTACTTGTTTCAGTCATTTGACTGCGGCCATGCTGGAGCACCACCTTAGTTGGACAAATCAGCTTCAGGACTTATTCTTTGTAAGCCTAGTACTTATTCTATCGGTCTCTTTTACCTAACTGTTAAGTTATGGGGGATGTAAACACACCAGCATCGGTTGTCAAGTGATGGTAGGGGGACAAACACAGGCACACAAATACATACATACATACATACATACTCTTTTACTCTTTTACTTGTTTCATTCATTTGACTGCGGCCATGCTGGAGCATCGCCTTGAGTCAAGCAAATCGACCCCAGGACTTATTCTTTGTAAGCCTAGTACTTATTCTATCGGTTCTTTTGCCGAACCATTAAGTTACGGGGACGTAAACACACCAGCATCGGTTGTGAAGCGATGTTGGTGGGGACAAACACAGACACACAAACATATACACACACATACATATAAATATACATATATACGATGGGCTTCTTTCTGTTTCCATCTACCAAATCCACTCACAAGGCTTTGGTCAGCCCGAGGCTATAGTAGAAGACACTTGCCCAACGTGCCACGCAGTGGGACTGAACCTAGAACCATGTGGTTGGTAAGCAAGCTACTTACCACACAGCCACTCCTGCACCTATATATATATGTGTACGACAAACTTCTTCCAGTTTTACATCTACCAAATCCACTCACAAGGCTTTGGTCAGCAAGCTTCTTACCACACAGCTGTGGAATCAAATTCATGACCTTGTAATCATGATCCAAATGTCCTAACTACTAAGCCATGCAACTTCCTGAGTAAAACACTTTATTTTACATTGCACCAAGTCATTCAGCTGTAAATGGATAACCCTGCAATGAACTGGCTTTCTGTTCAGGGAGCGTGTTGTCCTGCCTACCTAACCTGCAGGGTGGTATCATTCGAAAGGTACAACAATGTGAGGAAGTGCATTGTGATCAGAGGTATATAACAGCATCCAGTTGTTTAGTCGATACAGTGATGCAGTGATATGCATATACATACAGCGTATTTGAAACTGTACATTAGACTTCGATGTTTTCCTAATATTAAAACCGAAGAAAAATAAAAACATGAAAATGAACCACTCCAACCACCCCTTATTCTTCATCATCATCATCATAATCATCGTCGTCGTCATCATTATCGACATCATCGTCATCAATGTCATCGTCCTCATCATTATCGTCATCAAGGAAACTGACTGAATGTATGTATGAATGAATGATTGGGTGAATCTTAAAGGCATTAACATGAAGTGGGCAAACACGAATTGTTTCTATCCTATATATTATTCCCTAACCTTTTTCCAGGCTTTGAAGAATGTGTACAAGGTCATGCCACAGTGCCAAATACCATATCAGGTAACAGCTCATAATTTCCTTTGTTTTGGAGCACTTGATCCAAGAACACTACTCCATTAATCTTTACCATTCTGCAGTTGTTTTTGTTTTTTGCTGTTGACATTGAAGTCATTTTCATTGTTGTATGGTATTCAGGTATTTCATGACTTTGGCTCTTTCTCGTGCTAAAACATATGTTTATTGTATTTTTTCTATTCTTTTTGATAACAGATTCTTTGTTTTTTATTATTGTTTTTTTTTTTCATTTTTTTTTTCCTGTTATAATTTCTGAGTAGTCTTTAAACTCCATAAAATGATATATTATTTCTCAGCTATCAACGTATACTATTGATCATATAATATGCATTATATTATATTATATTATATTACATTATATTATATTATATAATGTTAATAACGTAATGTCATTCATCCACAGATTATCTTTGCTTGGATGATATTAAATGATGAATATACATATGCACATACACTCATACATACACACGCGCATGTACACATTTGCTGTGTTGTTTCTCATCATTTCAACCCAGTTGTCTCTCACATTAAAATAATTACAATTATTATTATTGAATGCTGTTTTATTTGTTGTGTTATATAATTCAGTGATAACACAGAATAAATCATTAACTGAAATGTACTTAATGATATAAATACTGGCTATCATTAACTGATATTGCTGCCTAATATCAGTTTGTTTTAAGAGAGTAATGCTTTGTTTTCCATTGGAAGTGAATATGTATTTCAAATACAGAGTAATTAGGTTCGATTCGTATCTGACATTGGAAGTACCCTCTTGCTGATTCAGTGTAACGAAATATAACTGAAGATTTGAGGGAACATACATACATATATATAGTCTGGGTCGTGGAGGCGCAATGGCCCAGTGGTTAGGGCAGCGGACTCGTGGTCATAGGATCACGGTTTCGATTCCCAGACCGGGTGTTGTGAGTGTTTATTGAGCGAAAACACCTAAAGCTCCACAAGGCTCCGGCAGGGGATGGTGGCAAACCCTGCTGTACTCTTTCACCACAACTTTCTCTCACTCTTACTTCCTGTTTCTGTTGTGCCTGTAATTCAAAGGGTCAGCCTTGTCACACTGTGTCACGCTCAATATCCCCGAGAACTACGTTAACGGTACACGTGTCTGTGGAGTGCTCAGCCACTTGCACGTTAATTTCACGAGCAGGCTGTTCCATTGATCAGAGCAACTGGAACCCTCGACGTCGTAAGCGACGGAGTGCCAACAACAACAATAGTCTGGGCCAAAAGTCACGCATCAAAACATTTGACATTACAGCATTGTTGTTGTTGTCTTAAAGGTGGCAGCAAATTGGCAGAATTGTCAGTAGGCCGGGTGAAATTCTTAGCAGTATTCCGTCTGTCGCAGTGTTCTGAGTTCAAATTCTAAAGAGGTCAGTTTTGCCTTTCATCCTTTCGGGGTCGATAAATTAAGTACCAGTGAAACACTGGGATCGATATAATCGACTTATCCCCTCCCCCAAAAATGACTGCCCTTGTGGAAAAATTTGAAACCTTAGCGAAGGTGGAGGTATTGTTTTCAGTCATGTTTGTTTGTTTGTTTGTTTGTCTGTGAACAAGATATCTCAAGAACCACTAGATGGATTCAAATGAAACTGTCAGGGATGTCTGGCCTCATGTCTAGCACAAACTGATTAGATTTTGGGATTGATCTGGTACCAAACAAGGATTCTAGATAATTTTTCGGGTATTTTTACTTTATGTTTAAGAGTGGTCAGGTTAATTTTTAGTATTCTCGTTTGTGAGTGCAGTCAAGTTTATTTCAGATATTCTCTTTTTAAAAATCATCTCTGGCTAATCGTTGAGAGGATGTTGGTGTTGCTTTGGAGGAGTTTTGTGCTCTCTGATTGTTCTTGTTATTATTAATATTATTGTTATTATTATTACCTCCACCTTAGCATAGATGGAGATATTGTTTTCAGTTGTGTTTGTTTGTTTGTTTGTTTGGCCTCATGACTGGCATGAACTGATTAAATTTTGGGATTGATTCAGTACCTGACAAGGATTCTGGATTATTTGTTATATTGACTTTCAAGTCTTTCTCAATTATCTTCCTTTAGGTTGTTTCTGAAGTCTTATTTTCATTACTCTATTATTAATTTTATTCGCATCTCTATCTTAGTTGAAACTGATGGATAAAGAAATCAAGCTACATAAACAAATGGCAACAAAACCGTTCAGAAATTAATTAAGACTAACATATTTTTATAATATACATATTATGTATTATATGTACATATTAACACTTTTCAGTATACTTACATATATACATATATCTATCCATCGATCTAAAACAACAGGAATACAAAAGGAAGGCTGGAATTTAAAAGAAGAGGAAACCAAAAGGTCTCATACTATTCATTTAAAAATTCCTGAGTAGAACTTATTGTTACCTCTGCCTTTGAAACTATTTTGAATGGTGAGTTTGTTAACTTTAGCTTGTATTAGATAAGGATACATTATTAATTACTGTTACTAAATTTTCTACAGCCACCTTCACATTCTATGACTAACATTGGGATCGATCAGGTACTGGACAAAGATTCTGGATTATTTTCTGGGTTTTTTTACTTAATTTTTGAGAGCGGTCAGGTTCATTTTTAGTATTCTCATTTGTGAGTGCAGTTGAGTTTATTTCAAATATTCTCATTTTCAAAATCATATCTGGCTAATCGTTGAGAAGATGTTGGTGTTGCCTTGGTGGAGGTTTACCCTCTCTGAGTGCCCGAGTTGTTATTATTATTAAGGCAGCAAGCTGGCAAAATTGTTAGCACACCGGGTAAAATGTTTAGCGATATTTCATGTCTTTATGTTCTGCGTTCAAATTCTGCTGAGGTTGACTTTGCCTTTCATCCTTTTGGGGGTCGATAAATTAAGTACCAGTGAAACACTGAGGTCGATGTGATTCGTCTCTTCCCTCTAATTTTCTGGCCTTGCGCCTTTAGTAGAAAGTATTATGATCATTATTAATATTGTTATTATTATTATTATTATTATTATTATTATCTCTTTATCACAGATTTTCTTGGAGCTCCTGGAGTCTTGCATGCATAGAGGGCTACTACTTGTAGCCTACGGTACCATGCTATTTGTTCTTTTTAGCTATCTAATACTTTCCTGATTTTTCTGGCTGTGCCAAGGAGACAGACCTTTTCTAACAGTTCTACTGGGCACTGTATTTCTATTCCCTTTATATTCCTCTTGATGCCTTCTGATACTGTTCCCAAGGGCCCAACAATAATTGGCACTATCTTCACCTTCTTCATTTTCCATATCCAGACTATTTTGTACTTAAGGAGGTTGTATATATCTATCTTTTTGTCTTCCTTCTTCACTATTTGTGGGTCAAAGGGGCATGCAACATCAATTATATAGCATATGTGGTGCACCTTGTCCACCACCACATTTTTATTGTTATTATTATTATTATTATTATTATTATTATTATTATTATTATTATTATTATTTGCTTTGAATCTGCATGTTTGTCACAATCATTTGCTGAGACATACCCAAAGGAAAAGAGATGTTACAGTATGACTGAAAGCTTGGGGAGGGGAAGTGGCAGGGGCAGTAGTGAAATATTTTCATGTAATGCAACACAGATATTTAAATTGGTAGAGTTTTTATAAATATGTGGGCAGTAATTAATTGTTAGCTCAATCTTTTGGATTTCTCTGAGACAGTTCTCCTGGGATATTATCTAGATGTTTCTGACTTCCCTTTCTTATCATACCTAGGGCACCCACAATAACAGGAACAGTTCTCGTTTTAAGATGCCACATTTTTTGTATTTCATTTTCCAGGTCCTTATATTTACTCAATTTGTCAAATTTCTTTATAAATATATTTTTATCAGTGGGAACACTTACATCTGTTAGTCAACAAGTATTTTATTCCATATCTTTAATGACTATGTCTAGTTGATTAGCCTGGATCATGCAGTCAGTATTGACTGGAAAATCACAGAGAATAGTGTCATTTTTACCTTCATCGACTGGTTCAGTATTATGTTCATACCAGTAAGCAGGAGTTCTGATTTTGTAGCATTTACAAATTTTCCAATGTAAATACTGTCCTACCTTATCATAGTGATTTTTGTACTTGTTTGGTGTCAGCAAAGAACATCCCAAGACATGATGGCCTATTGTTTCATCAAATGTGTTGCAGAATCTGCATTTAAGGTCAGAACTGTTTTGAAGAACCATAGCCTGGTAGTTTTTGGCAAGCAAGCTTTCATCTTGTGCTGCTAATATGAAACTGAAGGTTTCTGATTTCAGTCCTGAGCTTCTCAGCCACTGATGGGTTGTTGCTTCATCTACATCAGCATTTCGACTTCGAAGTATAAACTGTCCATGCAGAGGCTTCAGGCTTTATTATTATTACTACTACTACTACTACTACTATTATTATTATTATTACTATTATTATTATTATTGTAAAAGACTCTCAAATAGTTCTTAATTACCAGTTATTCTTTACTTGAAAGCAGGCAACAACAAATCACCAAAGGTTTCAAGTAGTGCCTTCTCCTGTGATTATTATTATTATTATTATTATTATTATTATTATTATTATTATTATTATTATTATTATTAATTTATTTATTTATCTTGTTCATCATGTACAAATATGTGTGTATTCTTCATCATTTTATTCATTTTATTCAATTTTAGAAATATTGAAGCATGTCTTTGACAATTCCGGAGTGTATTGAACCTAATTTGTGCATGACTTTTAGCCTACATTGTATGTATATAGATATACATACATACACACACACACACACACACACACACATATATATATATACACACACACACACATATATATATGTATATATATATATATATATATATATATATATATATACACACACACATATACACACATACAGAGAGATAGATATACATATATACATATACATACATGCATGCATGCATACATACATACATACATACATACATACATACATACATACATACATACATACATACATACGTACATACATATAATACATATATATATAATTAGTTATTTACACAAACCTTATTTATATATTTAGGTTTAGGAACCATCACTCAGCTTTTTGAAAGCTACTGTTTCATTCTGCATCCCTTTAGTCTTTGAAATATTAATTGCATATTGATGTCTCTGTTTGATCTCAGAGAAAGCCAGTAGCAATTTTAGCATCAGGTGTTGCTTCTAAATTGGCCGCACTTGTGTTAAAGGCTAGTAAACTGAAATATTTTTGGTTAACTTAGAAGATAAGTTTTATGATGCTTGATTTTAATATTGTTGCATAGGAATTGTTGTTTCCACTAAAGGCTTTCTAATCATAAAAACCGCATTTTGTTTTGCTTTCATTTGCACCACTGAAGTATGTGTGTTTAATAGTAAATTCATTGATGAAATAACTTGCAAATAATGAATTTATTACAAACGCCTTTGAGCAATTAGTACGCTATCAGTTGTAGCCAAACCGAATTATGATCAAATGCATGTAATATAAATGATAACAGCGATGATAATAATTCAAAGTGAAGAACTTGTATGATGGAATTCTACAAACTCTTCTCTGGTTACCGAATCCCTCTTACTGTCAACTAGATAAACAGCAATATATGGTTACAAATAATGTAAGATCAATGACCAACAATGCAATACTAAATAACACTGCAGTCAATTCTGAATGGCGAATAACATATCACAAGTTCAATACAAGTTGTATAAAGATAATGATGTGGAGGTGAAAGAAAAGATGGATAAATAGGAATTGTGGCAGCAATTATCTTGGGAATAAGAAATCAGTTAAGAGACAGAGGATGTAAATTACTGAATAGTAAATTTGTCTTTCATGCTTTTAAATATCTCTGATACCTGCGATGTGAAGAATTTTATTCTATGGAAAACCGTGTTGCTAAAATCACCTACAGACGTGCATGCATACATGTGAGGGTTGGGTGAAAAGTTCATAAGCTGACAAAGATACTCTCATGGAATATAACCAAATGAGATTTGTTTTTCAACATTGTCCTCCTTGTGGTCCACACAGTTCTTCCATGTGTTGTAGTGCTTGGATCCCATTGGTGAAGAAACTTTCATCCTGTTGGTTAAAAAAGTCACCAACAACAGATATGACATCATCATTACTGCAATATTGGCTCCCAGCCAAGTGTTTTTTTTTATGTTAGGGAGCAGATGATAGTTAGATGGAACCAAATCAGGAGAATAGGAAGGCTGTTTAACCAGTTCAAAGACAGACTCATATGCAGTAGCCATTGAAACCAAGAACTTGTGTGCTGGTGTATTGGCCTGATGAAACAAGACCCCTTTTGTCAGTTTCCCTGGGCATTTAGTCTTGATAACATTTCATAACCGCTTCAGCAAGTTGGCATAGTTTTCTCCATTGATGGTGTGGTCCTTTTGAAGATAGTCAATAAACACAATGCCTTTTGCATCCCAAAAATCTGAGCCATCACCTTCCCTGCAGATGAAACAACCTTGGCCTTCTTTGGAGCTGGTGAAGAGGGTGTTTCAACTGCATGGATCATTTCTTTGTCTCTGGCTCAAAGTGATGAACCAAACATTCATCCTGGGTTAGGGAGCATTCAAGGAAACCAGCTAGATGTGACTCAAACGATGTCAGATTTTCCCATGATGTGATCAGTTTGGTGCACATTTGATCAAGTGTCAGAAGATGTGACACCCAGTAAGCAGAAACCGTTGTCATTCCAAATTCATTGTACAGAATATTCTCAACCCCCTCACAGCATATGTTAGTAGCATTGACCATTTGATTTATTGTCAATCAGCTGTCATCCATCAGCATGTGAACACAATGTTTTCTTCAGTGGTGGCAGTTGCAGGATGTCCAGGCCTTAGTTCATCTTCAAGCCTCTCCATTTCTCTCCTAAGTTCAGTTGCCCACTTTTGCACTTTTGATAAAGCAGGAGCATCATCCCCTAATGTAGCAACCATGTCAGCAT
>NC_142929.1:46905798-46915798 GCF_046866305.1 Octopus bimaculoides | reverse complement strand
TTGCATATATAGTAGACAAATCACATACATAAAAAAACAGGAAGAATATATATATATATATATATATATATATATATATATATATATATAGGGTTGATCCACTACTCAGGAAGAGACTATTCTAGAGTACGTTCTGTCTTGTCTTCGAAACGTCTAGATAGAATAGAGACAGCTGATGAAGGGATATTCCAAGTGGCTTTCCGTTTTCCTATGTGTTCGTTCCGTTGTCTGTAGTTTATTGTTCTAATGTCCTGTACCCTGATATGCATGTATATACACATGTAGATGTAAGTATGTACATATACGTGTGTATACATGTATATATATTCTTTGTATTATATATATATATATATACACACACACACATATACATATATACGCACACACACACATACACACACGCACATATATGTATATGTATATATATATATATATATATATATATATATATACATATATATGTATATATATATATATATATATACATATATATGTATATATATGTGTGTGTGTGTGTGTGTGTGTGTGTGTATGTACATGTGTGTGTGTGTGTGTTGGAAATGTGTGAGATCCTTGGTACAGTTAGGTATATTTGAAGAAAGAAAAAGAATGACTTCACCTCTAGTTCTAATCAGTTTAATTTATTATTACTTCCGCCTTCGCGAAGCCTGAGGTATTGTTTCCAGTCAAGTTTCTTTGTTTGTTTGTCCGTGGAAAAGATATCTCAAGAACCGCTGGATGGATTCGGATGAAGCTTTCAGGGATGTTTGGCCTCCTGACTGGCACGAACTGATTAGATTTTGAGATCGATCCGTTACCGAACAAGGATTCCGGATTATTTTTCCTGTTTTTTTTTTTACTTAATTGTAGAGAGCGTTCGAGTTCATTTTTAATATTCTCGTTTGTAAGAGCAGTCGAGTTTATTTCAGGTATTCTCATTTTAAAAATCATCTCTGGTTAATCGTTGAGAGGACGTGGGTGTTGCCTTGGCGAAGGTTTGCGCTCTTTGAGTGCTCTTGTTTTTTAATTTTTTAATAATATACATTTTAGTTCATAGATCTAATATGTTCTTTGTTAACTTGTGTGTGGAGATTTTTTAAATATATTCCTTGTTAACTTTTATGGAGAACTTTCTCGTATTCGTTGTCAAACAGATCTGAGGATTTGGGATTTGTGGTTCTATATATGGGATTTGGGTGTGTTTGAGGTCGGGTTGGGGTTTGTTAATCAGTGTGGGAGTGAAAGTAGTGAATGGTCAACACAAGATAATTGATTGTGGTAGAGTTGGGAGGTGGTGAGGTGTTAAAAGGAGTGTTTTGTGAAGCCATTTGAATAACTGAATTTTGATCAGAATTCTAATGACCAGATATTTTCCCAAATTCTTTCTTTTAGTAATTTTCTATGGTTAGATGTGTATCTGGGGTAGTGGTGTTAAGGAGGTGTATGTTTGTTGATATAAGTGTTCTCTTACATATATTTTTTGGTTTGGGAGAGGAGATGCGGGAGATCATGCTAACTCAAAAAGTATATATATATATACATCTCTATATACACATGTATGCACACATATCCATGTGCATGTAGTGCATCCGTATATTTACATATACCCACACACACATGCACACACTTACATATACATACATATCTATACTACTCAAATATTTAAGCTCACACGTTCATTGTGGGGAGAGAGGGTTGTTCTCTTCAACGATCGAATGATTGAAAGTGTGGGTGCCATCCACTTCTGTTTGGATCCCTACACATATACATCTTATATATATATATATATATATATATATATATATATATATATATACACATATTGTTTTAATTATATCTTTATACACGCACATACATAAAAAATCTAGCACACCGTCGGTTACGACAATCACAAGTATCCAAAACTTCTTCACCACTCTTCCAACTCCATGTTTCCTCTTAAAAGGAGGACTTTCGTCCACTTGGACTATATGTCGTACCACTGCACAGTTGTCTCTCTTTGCTAATATTGCTGATGGACATGCAGCACGTCACTGGGATTTCACATATAAAGTCCAGGATTATGTGAAATAGTGTGAAAACCGTCAAGTGACTTTCTTCCATAAAGGTACTAAAAATTATTTGGAAATTATAAAGTGAAACGAATGGTATATTTATACTGACTGTATTGTAAAACCACAGATTAAAAAAAAAAAAAATGGGGATTGGATTGCATAATCATATCAATTTCATTATGCAGGAGACAGAATCGAAAAAATAATTTGTAAAAATTCGTAAAAATACAAAAGTTATGAGGGGTTTTTAGCACGTGCTTACATCATAATTCCGCCCATTTATATATATAAATGTGTGTGTGTGTGTGTGTGTGTGTGTGTGTGTGTGTGTGTGTGTGTGTGTGTGTCTTTGCTAGTGTCTGTTTTCCGTTGGTTTTCGTTTACTTATACACATCAACAAATGAACCAATGAGGTACTCTCTGTGTGGTTGTTCAATTTGCTAGAAATAACAGCCAAATCTCCCTCATACTATGCTCTTGTTAGTATTAAGGAAAGGGGAAAATGTTTACTCCTCTCCATCATTATGATTAAAGTTAATATTTTTGATTTTGTTCGGCTGTATGAATTTAATTTTTAAAAAATTCTTCTGTCCATTGCTTATACAGGAAATTGGAATATCCTGACCAAAGCAGAGGAATTCTAATTTAATAAAGAATATAGAAAGAAAAAGAAGGGGTTCTGCTTACCAAAGCAAAAAGATGTGTTTTTTGCTGGGGTGTAATTTTATAATTAAAACAAATTCAAAATTTAAATTTCAGAACATAAGATTCACCACATTATCTGGTGTATAGCCGTAGTTCAAATGGGTATAAAATCTCAACCAAATGTGTGTGTGCGTGTGTGTGTGAGGTTGGGTTTTTAATAGCCAGAGGTCAATTTAAGTTCAATCGCAGAAAGGAATTCAAAACGGCAACACACGCAACCATATACATACAAACATACCCATACATACACACACATACCTAACCCCAAAACCAGTTTGATCCAAATTTCTGACCACCATTCTTTATATATTTTCACACAAACACACATGCCCCCTCCACACACACACACACTCAGCATTTTACTTTTATTCATTACTTTTTTTTCTTTTGATCGTCTTTTAGTTTTTGTTTTTGTTTTGGGGGACTCACTTTAGCGACACCAGTTACACAAGGTACAAGGAATTTGCTGGCGCCTGTTGAGAACCTTTGATCTACATCTTGCATGAATAGACTTCGAAATTCCCCGAAAAGCTCTGTGCATTAGGGTAAATTAAAAAAAATTATTATACCTTTCTAAATATACGTGATAAAAACACGTCTAAGTAGGGCACCAGCGAATAATGATGATGATGCTAATAATAATAATAATAATGGCACTGGCTTCGCTAGCATGCACAGAAATTACCTTTTCCTCGTTTCCTTGTTCGACTTTCCGCTAATCAATTAGGTAAAATTCCAAATATTTCCTGTAAAGATCAAGTTTCAGAGAGAGAGAGAGAGAGAGAGAGCAAATGAGAAAGAGTGTAAAGGAGAGAGGGAGGGACAGAGAGAGCGAGAGAGGTAGATGAGAGTGGAAACTATTTAAAACAATGAATTCCTTGAGAGAAAGAGAAGGAAAGAAAGAAAGAAAGAATGACAATGGCAAGAAATAAATAAAACAAAATAATCAACTAAAATGAAAAAGAAAAAAAAACACGAGAAATATATATATAAATATAATGAATATCAATGCAACAAGAAGAACCACAAGTATCGCAAGAATAATACAAATAAATGAATAAATGAATAAAAAAAAACAAGAAAGAAAAATGAAACCCTTTTCACAAGTGCAAGAAAAATGGCAAAGCATGAACGATAGCAAATACAACAATAACAACTACAACAACAATAAAAATACTACATAAAAGCATTAACGAGAATAAGAGTAACAACTGCATACACCCATATCCGCATACACATATTTATACATACATACATATGCATATACATATATATACACGCACACTTTTTCTTGTGTATACTTAGTCATAAATAATTACACACATGCAAAATACGCTCTCAAATATGATCACTTGCATTCACTACTGCATTCCTATACCCATTGAGCATACACACATGCACACGTGCTTATGCGTTGTGCCTCTCGTACGCATACTTCCGCAGGGGAGAGTAAAACGAAAAAAAAAAAGAGAATGAAATATAGCATGAGAAGCCATATTAAGGTTGTTATCCATCTAATATGGCAGCAGCGACTTATCCATCCAAAACGAAGGAGAGCGGGGAAAAGAGAGGAGTAGGAGTAGTGATGAATATAGAGTGGTAGAAAGAGAGAGGAGAGAGAGAGAGAGTGTGTGGATGAGGTTATATTTAAAAAAAGAACAGAGAATTTTGAATGTTAGCAGGAATGAGGAAAAAAAACAACAACAATGCAATCAACTATAACAACAACAATCCTTATAACAAGGAGATAATCAAATCCCACCATGCTTTTCCCCGAAAGAGAGAGAGAGAGAGACAGACAGAGACAGAGGGAAAACCAAAAATGGAACTATAACATATGAGAAAGGGGCGAGTGAGAGAAGGTGGAGTGGGGGAGAAAATGAGAAAAAAATGATTGGTAAAAAGCAAAAAATAAAGAAAAAAGAAAACAAAAAAGAAAAAAAAGGAACCTTTTCACGGCAGCCAGGACGCCATAATAGCAGCAAGCAACTGGCGTGTGTCTGACTAGATTGATACAAGACACAAGATACAAGCGACTTAAGACGATGCACATCGGAAAGTTAATGTGAAATGTTAGAAATGTAAGAAGCCGAAACACGACCGTTATTAACGCGGAATCCTGCTTATCAATTCTTTAAAAGCTTTTTACGTTTCTCTGTTGACTCGTTTGTCTTTCTGTTTTACAACCCAATTTACATCACCTCGCCTTTTGTTATAAGAACAACTCTATTCCTTTCAGTACTTCTTTTTCTTTTTTTTTCTTTGTCTTTTACTGATCAATGCATTATGTACGCTTTGCTCTCACTACATTTCTATCCATTTTTACCTTTCTCTGTTTCAAACCGCTTGTCCTCTTCTCCATCCGTCTCTTTTTCTCTCTCTTCTTCCTTTCGCTTGCTTTCCTCTTTATTTTCCCCTCTTCACGATATCTTTCTTGCATTCTACTCTCCTCTAATTCTTTCCTTTTTATATTATCTTACACGATGTTTCCATCACCTCCATTTTCAAAGCGATCTTCACATTTTCACATTCACACACGCACGCACACACACACACACACACACACACGTATACACACATGCACACAAGCATAAACATAGACATGTATACATACATGCAAACATATAAGCAAACTAAAGTTTGCATCACCAAGCAACAAGCAATTAGGAACCTAGTAAAACCATTCGGCTAGATGGACAAAGAGCAGAAAACATAGAGCGCTTTCAAAATCTGGTAAGTCACCTATCACAAAACAGATATTTATGAAGAGATCTAACACGAATTAAAATGTTCTAACGCAACCTTCAGTCACCTGAGACGACGAGTATATGAAGATCATGAGCTGAAACATCCACAAGACTTATAGCATATAAGGTAATTTTTATGTATAATTTTCTATACAACTATGAATTCTAGATAGAAGATATTGTAATAGGACGCAGACATACTACTAAAGATGTGTGAGGAAAATGAGGAAAATGATTCTCATTGGTAGACGAAAATGAAGGAATGTCAGCAAGATAATTTCCCTAGCAATTAAATCAAAATTATAAGACATCACCTTCGATGGATTGGCCATGTCGTGCAGATAGAAAGCCATTCATTGCTCAAACAAATATTTTATTCTCAGCTGAATGAAGAAAAGTGTACGGGAGGCGGACAAGGGGAAGTTTCATAGACACACCTAAAGGAAATTTTAAAAAGCGTGTAGCATCAACATGTATAAGTGGGAATTTCTGGCGAATAAACAACATAGGTAGAAACGGATCAGAGGAAATGAAAACCAACCCATCGACACAAATCTAATCGCATCTCAACGGCAAACGTGGACCTTTGTATCCTGCAAAATTTTTAATAGTTACTTAATACTCCATAAAAATTAGCACAAAAATTGGTCAAACTAAAGCGTTTGATCCGAGCAAAAAAGAAAGAAGAAAAAAATAGTGTAATAGGTGTAAAACAACTTGCTCCAAACGAATATGAAAAACATGCGCGCTCGCGAACGGGGGATGGGGAAGCGGACTCGGAAAATTCACATCGTGAATGTTCCGAGTCGTCTCACCACAGCCAAAATATGAATTTTTTAAATAGCGTAATAGGTGTACAACAACATGTAGTAAACGAATATGAAAATACAAATGCACACTGGCAAACATGGGGTGTGTATGCATACACACACACATGTCTGTGTGATTTTCATGCAATGTACATATATAGAGAGTGGGCTAGAAATAATTATATATAAGTATATATATACATATACATACATACATACATACATACATACATATATGGATGTATATATATATATATATATATATATATATATATGGATGTATATATATATATATATATATATATGAGAGTGTATATACATATGTGTGTGTGTATATATGTATATATATATATATATATATATATATATATATATATATATATATATATATATATATATATATATATATATATGTATATATATATATATATGTATATATATATATATACACAAAGTTAGATCAGTAAGCCCTACGTGACATAGGAAAATTTATAGAGGAAGTACTATTGATTTTAAAAATAGATATAAGGGGACACAAGAACTAATTTATTAACCCCAGTATAAAAAATTCCACGACATTAGCATCATACATTAAACACCTCAAAGAGTCTAACATTAAGTAAAATTAAAGTGGGGAGGCAAAGTCAACCTCGGCAGCCTGAACTTAGAACGTAAAGACAGACGAAATACCGCTAAGCATCTCGCTCGGCGTGCTAACGTTTCTTGTTTCTTTATTGCCCACAAGGGGCTAAACATAGAGGGGGCAAACACGGACAGACAAAGGGAGTAAATCGATTACATCTACCCCAGTGCGTAACTGGTACTTAATTTATCTACCCCGACAGGATGAAAAGCGAAGTCGACCTCGGCGGAATTTGAACTCAGAATGTAAAGATAGACGAAATACTGCTAAGCATTTCGCCCGGTGTGCTAACGTTCCTGCCTTATCGCCGCCTTACTTGCAGAAATTATTCTTTTCTACTCTAGGCACAAGGCCCGAAATTTTTTGATAGGAGGCTAGTCGATTAGATCGACTCCAGTACTCAGATGGTATTTAATTTATCGACCCCGAAAGGATGAAAGACAAAGTCGACCTCGGTGGAATTTGAACTCAGAACGAAAAGACAGACGAAATACCAATTTCTTTATTGCCCACAGGGGGCTAAACATAGAATAGTACAAAACAACTGATTGGGATCAGTAATGCGAATGGTTTACATAAAATATGACTTTAAAAATTATATAAAATATAAAAAATCGATTGATATTAACAGTACGTTAGACAACACAAATGAAGCGATGATCAGGCCACGCTCCGACCCCACAAGCCCCGATCTATCGCTGGCACCTTTTTTCCCTTTTTGTTTTCTTTTTCTTACTATTCACACGGTTCCTTGCACGCACAACATTCATGCAACATGCTTCCATCTCTTTTGGAACGTACACTCCGACAGACATCTCCTCTCCAGCCACACTTTCCTTTTCAAATGAAAAGTAAAAAATGAATGTAAATTGTGGCCAGAGATAAAGTTGCCTGTCTTAATTCCTTTTATCCTCGTCTTCCATACTGCCTCTTTCGCTATTGCTACAACCGTGAGAAAACAATTCTTACCTTCGTTTGTTAAAACTCCCGGTGGGTCAATTTTTATAATTGACTCAGTCGACAGCTGTACTCTTCCTTCGCCGGACAACAGGTGTTCAGCATAAGCCCACATTTCAGATATCTCCGGACACTGAACAATAGCGTGAGGGACGGTTTCCCTATCTCCCCCGCATCTTGGACAGGTCGGCGACTGACGCTTACCGTGTCTTGCAAGCTTATCCCAAACGGGCAAGGCACCTCTGTAGCATTGCCAGGTTAAGGACTTTTGGAAGTTGTCCAACGTTCTCAACCCGAATGTACGGTGAAACAGGCTGTCCAGTTGAATAAACCCGAGACCTAGAGTCGCCCCTAGGCCATCGTCGCATTCAGACTCTACCAACCCACTATATAAAATCCGTGTAGAACCCCCACCGCTGGCGTTGCCCGAGCGCCGGAAAAGCAAGAGGGCTTTACGACACTCTTTATGCCATTCACTCGACCTCGGTCTACGAGAACACCAGGCTTCCTGTTCGAAAAAACTTTTGAACTTGGGGAACATTTGCCTGGCCAGCGGAGACCACACCCGTTCACTATCCAGGAGAATCCAGAGATTCCTCAATCTCAACGCATGCCTGCGCATCATTAACCAAGGTATCCCTAAACCTCCCTTTAAAGGCTTTTGACAGCAGACAGAGCGTTTCACAAGTGGCGACCTGCACTTCCACAAAAAGCGAAAGAGCTGTCTCTCCAACCTGATCAACCACGAATCCGGACAAAGCACGACGGTTAAGCGGTAGGTAATGACCGATGCGATAAACACATTGGCCACTTCCGCCCTCCCTTTCAGGGATAGCCATCGCCAAGACCAGGTCTTGACTACTGCAGCCACCCTGCTCAATACCTCCGTCCAGTTCTTCTCTATCTGGAGGCCTGGACCAAACCAAACTCCCAGCAACTTAACTGGTCCCTCTGTCCAGCGCCCAACAGCGCTGTCTGAAGGCATCGACTTGCCAACCCAGGTGCCGAGTTGTAAGCCGACCGACTTTTCCCGGTTAATCTTTGCTCCTGCCACCTCGTAAGCCTCAATAGTCTTACCCACTTCACGTAGGCGTGCTACTGAGGTTACGCTGATAGTGATATCATCCGCGTAAGCCGTAACAAACTCTTCTAGACCTGGTTCTCTCGGAATGCCACTCAACCTCCGCAATAGTGGCACGAGAGCTACCACATACAAAAGCGGTGAGAGCGGACATCCTTGACGAACCGAGCGTCTGATACAGAACGGCTTCGAAAGGAAACTGTTCACCCGAACTATCGAGTCAATGTTGTGGTACAAAGCAATAAACCACCTGAGGAAGCCGAGGCCCAAGCCGAACCGCGCAAGCACAATCGCCAGGTATCGATGGTCAACCCTATCAAAAGCTTTAGACTGGTCCAAATGTACCAGTGCCCCACCTTTGCCAGATTTATTACCAACCCTCTCTATGGTATAGCGGATAAGATGGAGGGTATCCTGAATGGTTCTGCCTGGGATGGCACATGTCTGTGCCTCCCCGACTATACCACCCGCGACACGCGCCAACCTTTTCGCTAAGACCTTGGCCAATATCTTCACTTCTGCGTTTAACAGAGTGATGGGCCTGAAATTCTCTATAACGTCCCCCTTGTCCGGGTCCTTTCTGACCAACGTCACTACTCCCCGGCGCACAGATCTGGGGATAAACCCATTCTGTTGCCAGTTCGCGTAAACGTCACCCAGCAGATGCTCGAACAAGTCTGGCATACATTTATACAGCTCATACGGAAGACCATCAAGTCCCGGCGACCTACCCGCTTTACAGTCGGTCAAAGCCTTCTTCACCTCCCCAGGCGTGATTGGCCCTTCGCAAGACTCCGCATCCAACCCCGAGAGACACGGCAGACCGGCAAGAAAGTCCTCGAGGGCACTCCCACCATCAGGACCGCCGTCACCCCCGAACAGCTGGGCGAAGTACTTCCGAAAGGCCTCACACATTTTCTCGGGTTCGTTTATCAAGACGCCATTATGGTTCGTCAAAGACCGTATCGTGGAACTATTTCCTTGCCGAGCTTCCACCACTCGGG
>NC_142929.1:46888298-46900798 GCF_046866305.1 Octopus bimaculoides | reverse complement strand
ACAGAAATGCCAAATGAGCAAACTATGAGAGCGATTGAGAAAGGACATTGGTATAAGCACTTGGGAATACTAGAAGTAGACGAAATAAAAAATGAAGAAATGAAACAAATGACCAGTAGGAAGTACAGAAGGGGAGAAAGAAAATTATTGCAGTCATAGCAGAACTGCAAAAATCTTATTGAAGCAATAAATTCAAGAGCAGTACGCTTAATTAGATATGGAGTTGGAATTATAGACTCGACCAAAAACGATATAAAGAAACTTGAAGGGAAAACTAGAAAGTTGTTAACAATGTATGGAGCTACCATCCGAAGGCTAATCTCAACCGGTTGTACTTGAGGAGAGACCAAAGTGTTAGAGGATTAATTGCTGTGGAAGAATGTGTACAGATAGAAAGGAAAAGCTTAGTAGAGTATTTATAGACCGGCACAGAAAAACCATTAAATACATTAAATAAAGAACAGGTGATCAAGAACGTAATAAGAGAAAAGGACAAAAATAAAATACAAAGAGACCACGTCAGACAAATGGAATAGAAACCCCTGCATGGCCAGTTTTGGAGAGCCACTGAAGACGTATGTGGAGCAAAATCCTGGGCTGGGTTAAAAAAGGGGCAATTTAAAAAAAAGAATCACGGAGCCTAATTGTAGCAGCCCAAGATCAAGCGATGAGAACAAACAACTTGAGTAAAAATATATATGGAGAGAATGTGTCAGAAGAATGTAGAACCTGTAGAACTTGGAACGAGACAGTGGCTTCCAAAGAATAAGTCCTGGGGTCGATTTGCTCGAACAAAAGGTGGTGCTCCAGCATGGCCGCAGTCAAATGATTGAAACAAATAAAAGAGAGTAAAAGAGGTTATATATATATATATATATATATATATATATATATATATCACGTTTTTATACTCATCTGTATTCGAACATCATCTTGTCATATCCCAATTGGCAAACACAAGCACATAAAATCGGACGCATACGCATAAATAAACGCGTACGCACATTCTCTCTCTCTCTCTCACACACACACACACACATCACATACACACACACACACATCACATACACACACACACACATCACATACACACACACACACACACACTCTCTCTCTCTCTCTTTCTGTTAATCGTGCTCTCTTCCCCGACTCTATCTCTTCCTTCCTCCTCCTCCTCCTTGTCTATTTTCTTTCCATTTCTGTAACATCGACATTTACATTCACCACGATCTCCATGTGTTAACCTCTCTGTGTGTCTTTTTTCCTCCCTGTCTCTCTCTCTCTCTCTCTCTCTCTCTCTCTCTCTCTCTCTCTCTCCATATATATATATGCGCGAGCTCGCGTGTGTATGTATGAATATATGCACACACACACACCGACACACACACACACACACACACACACACATACAAAGACACACACACAGACACAAACACACACGCATGTTCATCTCACACGATTCCCTTCATTTTCTGTCTCTCTCTCTCTTTCCCTCTCTCACTCTCAATATATATATATATATATATATATATATATATATATATATATATATATATATATATATATATACATATATCATTTGGTCTCCTTTTATTTTTTATCTTGTTGGCTCTTTCTCACTGCTTCTCGTTTCATAATATTTCTATTCTAATATTCTACTTTATTCATCCTTATGTAATCTCTCCAACCCACCATCAAACTCTTCCCTTTCTCTCATCTGATCTCTTTTCCTGTCAACTCTCTTTCTCCCGCTCTTCCTTTCTCTCCTCCATCTCAGCTTCCTCATATCGTTCTCCTATCTTTATCTTCCAACATATTCCTTTCCCCGCTGTATATCACTTCTCGAAAGTATCCTAACCTTTAACATATTCACACGTCTTACTTCTCTCCCATACTCCTCCACTCCTTCTTCTTTCACTTATCTTCACTTAAACCTCTCGCGATTTCCAGATATCAGGAACCTATCCAAACATGATCATATATTTCCTGCTGCTTTCTCATTTTACCTTCCCCTGCCCCACTTGTCATAAACTTCTCATTCATTCAACATCAATTAAAATAATGTTTATCTGTCAAAACTGAACTTCTGCTTCCTTACGCTCCTCATATACCGTCTTTTATCACTCGTTCATTACATTTCCGTGAAGGTTCGTGGCTTAGTGGTTAGGGCGTTCGGCTCACGATAGTAAGGCCGTGAGCTGATTCCTAGCCATGCGTTGCATCTTTAAGAAAGACACTTTATATCACGTTGCTCCAGTCTTCTTAGCCGGCAAAAGCGAGTTGTACCTGTAATTCAAAAGGTCAGCCTAGTCACTTCTATGTCACGCTGAATCTCTCTGAGAATTAAGGATATGCATGTTAGTGTAGTGTTCACCAACATGCACGCTAATTTCATGAGCAGGCTGTTTCATCGACTTTAGCAGAAATTCGTCGTCGTGACCGCTGGAGTGCCATTAGTACACACACACACACACACACACAAACACACACACACACACACACACACACACACACACATACGCACACTAATGTTTCTATGTTCAGTTGTAATAAGAACAATTTTCCATTAATCATATGGGTTACTCTATACTTATGCAAGAATGTTGTTGATAGTGACTTCGAAGTTTCGTCCAGCTATTACATCGTTAGACTTCAGACTGATGATATATATATATATATATATATATATATATATATATATATATAATGTAAATGTATATACACACAAACACAC
This sequence comes from Octopus bimaculoides, assembly GCF_046866305.1. Classification (NCBI taxonomy): domain Eukaryota; kingdom Metazoa; phylum Mollusca; class Cephalopoda; order Octopoda; family Octopodidae; genus Octopus; species Octopus bimaculoides. The sequence goes on along the minus strand of NC_142929.1, from coordinate 46,898,064 downwards.
ACACACACACACAAACACACACACACACACACACACACACACACATATGTATATGTATATATGTATATATACATGCATATAAAGGTTCTGGAGTTCCAAGGTTTTGAAGCACGTGGAAACTATTTATTAACTGTTATTGTTTCCAGGTCTGCTCTGAGCCGGAGTAATAGCACCAATCAGGGTGAGGTTAAACACCATGTAACCCTCCGAAACAAGGTGCATTGAAGTTAAGGGTCGCAGCATGGTGGATGTGAACTATTTCAGCGGCTAAATTTATTGCTTCAACGGCGAGCATTTCCAGATGCTGAGCAGATGATCTGACAACAAATTGTCAAAGGCCAGGATCAACCAGTTCGGTTAGTGTAATATTGGTTTCAAATTTTGGCGTTAGGTCAGCAGTTTCGGGAAGTAGGTAAGTCGATTACATCGATCCTATTGTTCAACTGGTCCGTATTTTAGCGACCCCGAAAGGATGAAAGGCGAAGTCAACCTCGGTAAAATTTAAACTTTGAATGTAAAGACGGACGAAATGTTGCTAAATATTTTGCTCGGTGTTGTAACAATTCTGTCAACTCGCCTCCTTCAATTAATGTAATATTGCTATCGTCTGTAGTCATGGTATGTGCAGATGAGGTATTTCAGCTAGCGAAAGACGAAGATGAGTAAAACCCGGGTTAGACGTCCACACTGCATCACTCGATCGTGACATTGGTCCGGGCAAATCGTTCGACCTGATGATAATGATATTAAAAAGAAAATTCAACCGTAAATATATAATTTGAATGAACTTAACCACTGTCAGCATCTACAATCATTAAAGAAATCTTATTAGCAACATTATCAGCTATTTCAGTATATCCACCGACGAAAATTTCTAATCGCGTTGTAACATCGTACAGAAAACATCTTAATTCTTATAGCTCGAAGTAGCAGAAGCAACAATATATCTTACGAAACCTACCACCTCCTAAAGATACTAGTAGTCTGAGTGATAGTATCATCGATAAATGCTTTGGGCACAGTGGAAATAAGTTTAACAGTAGAACTGTTCAACTCACTCCTTCAGATATTGAAAACAAAAAGTCCTCCACTCTCAAAATACATCTCGATCGCAATATAACGATGACAAGTTGCATTGCTGCTACTACTTCATTCGTTGAGAGTGAATGACTCAGTAGTTAGTAAGTTACACTCTCGATCACGAATTCGTGGGTTTGATTCTCAGACTGAGCAGTGCGTTGTGTTCTTCAGCAAAACATTCCATTTCACATTGCTCTGCGATCGCATCACTTTGACATCTAATGTGTGTTGCGCACCGTGCACCTGCACAAGCAGATTCGATTTAACGGATGGAGTGGTCTAATATACAGCAAAAGCATTTGATCACTATAAGAAAATCATCTGTGCAGGTTGCTCAGCAAGAAGTTGTGGAACCGTTATCTGTCGTCTATGGCAGGAGAGTCCACGATAAAGCTGCTATCCCCTAAGACGATGTATAAAAACGAACTGATTTGCGTGATCAAGAAATATAGCATCTAACAAATTTTGAAGACGCTTAATAAGACGTGATAATTTAATACTACAGTTTGCGAGTATTCTCAGCAGCTAAACAGACTTAACAGCAACAAATGTAATAATTATTACCAAATGAACTCACTAAGCAAGAACTGACAAACACCCCCAGTTGTAGGTGTGAAACTATTCTACATGTAATAGTAAACTGCTGAAGAGCAGTTTACTATTGCATGTAGAATTAAAGATTAACAATAATATTCTCCAAACTAGCACACCCGAACAACTGTTGACTAATGACTAAATGCCAGATAAAGAAAACAATATTCCGTTGCTGTTAAAAATTCGTGTCTCCTTCTACCCTGATACTTGCTTTCAATAATATTCTCAAAATATAAATTTAGTGTTCCGATTGAACAAATAAGTTCTATATTTTCTTCTTGTTGGTACATCCAAATTCATGTGTGTGTGTGTGTGTGTGTGTGTGTGTGTGCATTGTTAATATATATTTTATATGTATATATGATATATATACATATGAACACTCACGCACACACACACACGCACACACATACTTATATACATACATATATACTTATATAATTGCATTGTATAATGCCGAGAATCTATATATGAATACGCTAAGGCCAAATACATTACACTGTCAAGTGTTTAACTGAAGGGAGAGGCATAGAGATAGAGAATTACAAATATAATGTTTAGTAAAAGGATGATGTTGTGGTGGTGAGGTTAAAGAAAGGAAAATAAATAAATAGATAGATAGATAGATAGATAGATAGATAGATAGATAGATAGATAGATAGATAGATAGATAGGGAGGGAGCACTTAGAGGCAGAGATGGTCACTGCAAGAGTTAGTTCAAGAAGGCGATAGAAAGGGAAAGACGGGAGAGGGGAGGAGAGAGAGGGGGAAAGAGAGAATGGGGGAAAGAGAGAATGGGTGAAAGGTATGGAAGAGGAGAGAGAGAGAGAAAGGTATTGCTATTACGTTAGGTGGAGGTAGAAAGAGAGACAAAATAAACATGTTAAAAGGAGTGACAAAAAGAGAGTCTGAGAAAGAGAATCATTTCTACTCTAGGCACAAGGCCCAAAATTTTGGGGGAGGGAGCCAGTCGATTAGATTGACTTCCAGTACGCAACTGGTACTTAATTTATCGCCCCCCGAAAGGATGAAAGGCAATGTCGACCTCGGCGGAATTGAACTCAGAACGTAAAGGCAGACGAAATACCGCTAAGCTTTTTGCCTTGTGTGCTAACTACCTTACCTACTCATTTTTGCCAGCTGAATAGACTGGAGCAACATGAAATAAAGTGTCTTGCTCAAGGACAAAACGCGTCGCCAGGAATTGAACTCACGACCTTACGATCGTAAGCCGAATGCCCCTAACAATTAAGCCACGTGCCTTCACAGAGTCCGAGAAAGAGAATGAGTGAATGGTGACTGAAAGCAGTAGCATGATTTTAAACGTTGTATAATAGAATATTGTGACACTAAAAATAAAAGTTCGTTGTTAAAGGTTTTCATGTTTAACCGTTTCTATATATCCAATTTGTCGATGTATCCACGTGGATTGATAGATTCGTTGATAGACAGAAGGTAGGAAGACAGACGGCTAAATATAGCGAGACAGTTAAATCAAAGTAAAATGACTTTAGCAAATATCTCAGGATGTTACTTTTACCTTTTTTTATGGGTAACAGCGCAAAATTTGAGGCAATGCTGGAGCACCGCAATTTTGTTTTTTCTCAATTAATTGTTTTAAATGTCTATTGCTAGAGTAGAGAGATGCATACATCGACAGAACTATAAGTAGAATAGACAGATAGATGGACAGACAGACAGACAGACAGACAGACAGACAGTCAGACAGACACAGGGATAGACGGTCAGGCAGACAGACAGACAGACAGACAGACAAACTGCACCTTCAATACTACCTCTACGGGTTTTTACACCTGAAGAATCAAATGTTTCAAAAACAAGCATACAATTCCATCGTAAAGGGTAAAGACCCACTTCGGTCATGAATGACCATGGGATTGCACCTAGAAAGTTACCCTCCGAGGCAAACCCGGGCAAGGTTGTTTATGGAAGAGAAGCAGTCGCTCGCCTAAGCATACCAGCCTCCCTTCTCCATGCTACTGATGTTATCCAAGAGAAAGGCAAATGCCGATACAGCTTGGCACCAGTGATATCGCAACTCATTTCTACAGCTGAGTGAACTGAAGTAACGTAAAATAAAGTGTCTTGCTCAAGAACACAGCACGGTCTGGCAATCGTATAGTTTACAAAATTACCGTGGAATTTCCACGTGTACTGCTAATACATATTATTTTCTATTCTAGGTACAAGGCTCAACATTTTGGGGAGGGGACCAGTCGATTAGATCGACTCCAAAAGGATGAAAGGTAAAGTCGACCTCGGCTGAATTTGAACGTAAAGACAGACGAAATACCGCTAAGCATTTCGCCCGGCGTGCTAACGTTTCTGCCAATTCGCCTCCTGACTGCTAGCACATATTAATGCAAACATGTTGGCATAATTTCTTCCCTACTTCATTCTACACGAAGAAGGTTGCGAAATGATCGTAATCCCAAGGGTGTCATTTGCTTAGATATATATATACATTCACCTCCCTTACTTCCTTATTTCATATACACTTCGTTTATATACTCTTCGTGAAATAATTCCACCAGTCGGGTCTTCTGGTTTTCATTTACATGGACACTCTACACTACACTTCTTTGTACTGGATTCCTATGAGAACTGTTAGCCGAGTCCGTAAGGAGAGCTTTCTGTGGTAGGCATACGATTCTTCGAATCAATATCTTAGACTACTAATTTATATATATATTCTTTTATTCTTTTATATGTTCCAGTTAAAAGGAACACGCACACAAAAGGTGCATGGCTCAGTAGTTAGAGCTTCGGGCTTACAATCGTAGGGTTGTGAATTCGTTCCGAGAATTGTGTTGTGTTCTTAAGCAAGGCATTTTGCTTTCCAGTTTTTTGCAGTTCACTCTTCTGTAGAAATGAGTTGCGACGTTACTTATGCCAAGTTGTATCGGCCTTTCCATTCCCCTTGGACTGCATCGGTGGCGCGGGGAGTGGCATGCGTATATATATAAATATATTAGTTTTTATGCCAAGTCATATTTGAAAACAATTTAACATTAAACTGAAGTATTATCCAATTTTAGCAGAGCACATGCTTATTAAACTTTTGCAAAGAAGAGGTTGACAGTTATTTCGGTGTTTCGGTTTGCTCGGCTTCGAAGGATAGTGTGATGAAGGCGAGTAAACCAAAAATTCGAAGTCACTATCAACCATATCGTTTAAAATTTTATTAAGCAGGCATATGTGCTTACACAAACATATAGTGCGCATGTGTGTATGTATGTGTGTGCGTGTTTCTCTGTGTCTGTGTGTCTCTGTGTGTGTTTTCTGTGTGTGTGTGTGTGTGTGTGTGTGTGTGTGTGTGTTTCTCTGTGTGTGTGTGTGTGTGTGTTTCTGTGTGTTTTCTGTGTGTGTGCTTGTGTGTGTGTTGGCTAGCAATATATTATTATGTAGTATATCAAACCAACCTTCCTGATAGATATAAAAAAAATTTTAATCCGACAAAAAAAAAAAAAAAAAACTTAAAAAATAGAAACGGAATCAAGAAGTTTGTGTGGAGCAAATGTAATAAATGTAACGTAGACGAATAAGTGTTTTCAGTTTAATGGACCAAAGCTGTGCTAAACAACTCTCGTTATTGATTTCTTATACAGATACAAGACACTCTATATATAGAACTATGTGATGTCCAGGTCGTTCTCAAGCGTATCAACAATGTGTATGTCTAGCGAAATGACAACAATCAGAAATGAAGTAAATGTGGCAAATTCAGGTGTTATGAAACGTTACGCTTATTCCCTATGAGAAAATAATATGGTTTGATGATGACGCCATAAGAATTTATAAAGTTTTCGAGAGAACGTGAAATAATTTTTATTTTATTTTTTTGCTTGGAACAGCGGATCTCGATGCAGATATAATTATCAATAGTAGTATAATAAAAATTGGGTTTTAAAACCCTTTAGGATAGAAAATGTCATGTCTACATAAGAAGTGCACCAATGGCAGCCTTCAACGTTTTCCACTCACAAAAGACTTTTTCCAGTCCAATATTTACATGCGATTATTTATAGTAGCACAGCTGGCCTTGTGCCAAAATTTGAAATCACTATTTATAGCAGCATAAAGACTGCGAGCTGGCAGAATCGTTAGCACGCCATGTAAAGTGCGTGCGGCATTTCATTTGTCTTTATGTTCTGAGTTCAAATTTCTCCGAGGTCGACTTCGCTTTGCATCCTTTCAGGGTCGATAAATTAAGTACCAGTTGAGCTCCTACCTTAAATAATTCCAAGCCTTGTGCCTTTAGTAGAAAGGGTTATTTATAGTAGCATAAACGTGTCTAGCCGGCAGAATCGTTAGCGTGCCTCACAAAATGCTTAGCGGCACTTCATCCGTCTGCACGGCCTGGGTTCAAATTCCGCCGAGGTTGATTTTGCCTTTCATCCTTTCGGAGTCGATGAAATAAGTACCAGTTGAGCACTGGGGGTCGATGTAATCCATTAGTCCCTACCTTAAACAATTTCAGGTCTTGTGTCTCTAGTAGAAAGGATTATTTATAGGAAACATGTTTTGAAATATTTTAGACTTGATCAGAGTTAATGTGAAGATAACCTGCTTGATCAGCTTTAATTTAGAGATAAACACCACCAACCCAGAATAAATCATCCAGAAATACTGTTTCTCATAGGAAGGACCATATGGGGCACTTATTCCTTACATGTGCGCGTGCACAGCACATACATACACAAACACCTGCTCATGCACACTCATACATTATTGGTTCCTACCAAATCAAAAGCGGGAATATTTTTCTTAAGAGTTGTGTCCTTCATTACTATTGTATACGTGAGTCTGTTTCTTTAAGTATATATATATATGTGTGTGTAATGCCGACCATCTTATTAACAAATCCTCCCAACAAGGGATTCAATACAATGAACCGTTGTCACCAGCGGAAACATAGTTGGTAACAAAGAACAAAACCATTAACAAAACAAAGAACTACTGACCAATTTCCTGACTTCTATTCTTGAAACAATTCTATTTTGTTACATCAACAGTTCTACATTCTTTTACGTTTACTTAATGATTCTGCCTGTTCTACTTTAGCCATTACAGTGAAGACTATACTGTCCGAAAATATCACTGAATAACCTATCTATGGCGTAGTGTCAAAAATATGATACAATGCAATTCATAGAAAGGAAACTCTAGAAAATGGACACATATGAAACTACAAAAGCATAGAATGTATTGAAAACAGACTTAAAAATATATCGGTGGAATATGTTAAATGAAGTATCAGTGAAATATAAATTTAAACAGACTGGACATAGTTATGTTGCACAGAGTTTGAAAGACATTCACCATTGTGGAAATAATTGAGCAGACGTAAACATTATTTCATGAATAAATGAAACGTAAAATGTCAATGAGAAATAAAACATATGGGGGTTCTACATCAAACTTAGAGCTTATAACTGTGGACATAATAGCACTTAGTTTATGTTGTTAAACTAAAGGCCGTCTCCTGTTCAGAAGATCTATGACGCGTAAGTATTCTGTCAAATGCCAAGGTACGATCTGTAAATCATAAATTTAGTTACATGTAAAAGACTGACCAAGCTCTTCAAGGAAGAAAATACTTCAACTCCAACAAAGCTCTCTACAAAGTTCAAACAAGGCCCAGTGTTTCATTTTGAGCGCCTTTGTCTTATTCTATGTGAATGTAGATTGTGTACAAACTGTAGGGATACGAAATATGTTGTTTTCTATTCTTTGTTGCTGAGGCAGGGTTGGCATAATCAGGTATAGATCAAATATATTGTTTGTACATTAGTGTCATCTTTTTTTGTACAAATATGCAGTATCCCAACATGGTTGCATTTCAATGACCGAGACAAGTAAAGAACAAAAGAATAAGGTTCCTGTCATCGTTCTATGTTTTGTGCACTGTTTTGCTTCATTATTCGGTCTATCTTCCATATGTCCTGTGAATATTGAAATGGTATTGTTGATAATTCTGGTATTTTTCTGTTCTGTGTGTATGGTACATTCAAGTTGTTGAGTTGGGGGTTGTTGGTGTTTTTTCGGTATTACCGGTTAAAAGGTGCTGCTGGATTTGATAGGGACATCTGAGTTTATTTCCTTGAAGACAGTTATCTGGGTGGTTGTTGTAGAGTGGAGTATTCTGAATTTGCATTGAGAAAGTAGTAGAAGGATATAACCGCGTCCTGTTACTGTGTATGAGGTTCTTATGTCTGTTTTGTGTAGATGTACAAAAGCTATAACTTAAATTGCTTGAGTGAAAGAACGGTTCTTTGGCGATGATCTGTTTGAGAATTTTGTTGATTTTAAATGCGTTGCTACTGTTCTGTATATAAGATTAGTAACGTTAGTCAGAGTATTGCGTTATTTTCTGAGGACGTGTTCAATATTTGTTTTTCTGAGTGATGTTTCTACCGTTGGACGTTTTACGTCTTCTAAGGATTTGATGTTTTAGTATGAGTAGTTCAATAAGGTGGCGAACTAGCAAAATCGTTAGCACACCGGTGAAAATGCTTAACGGCGTTTCGTCTGTCTTTATGTTGTAAATTCAAATTCCGCCGAGGTTGACTTTGCTTTCATCCCTGTGGGGTCGATAAAATAAGTACCAGTTGAACACTAGGGCCGATTTAATTAAGTAGCCCTTCACATAAAATTTCAGGCCTTGTGTCTATCGTAGAAAGTATGAGTAACTCAATATCTAGGAAGAGCAATAATTCCTTTAAGTTCCTAGTATTTAAATTCCTGTCTATAATTTTTTCGAGGCCCAAGACTTGAATTTTGGGACTATTTTAAATTCCTAAGTATCTGTTTTGTTGCCATTGGCTTTTTCACGAAGTAAGATGGGGCCCTGCTTATTGCATTCGCAGGGGTCCTGCAATCGGTGAGATCAATGAATTTAATGTTCTTTCAATATCGGCACTGTAATAGCTGCAGGAGCGAATTCCAGAATATTAAGGTTCTGGAAGAAGGGGTCTGGTTGTGTATGATTAGTGATACACTCTACTCTTAGGGTGATGGACACATGGGAAAATTTGCAGTTTTGGCTTTTGATTGTGTGGTATATGGAGGGAGCTTCCTAATGGGACGATTTCAGTTAAATCCATACGTCTCTCCTGTGCATCGAAGGTGAAACATGTCAGCTGTCAGTGATAGTGCCGATCGGTCAGTTGAGTTGAAGTTTCATTGGAGCTTGCCGCAGGCGAGTGTTGTATACTATATAGATGTATTGTGAGTAGTCACGATAAGGTAATTGTCGGACAATCTGATGGTTAGGAGGTGAAAAAGAGATCAAAAGGGTTTGAGGTATCGTAGGCACAAACATTACCTTTCGTAGAGAAATTTGTGTATGAAGTGTAGCCTGGAAATTAGAGATAATGTATATGTAAGGAGTGAAAGATTTGTGTCTCGGAGAGCAAGATGACGTGTGGTTTGTGTTTTAGTCGGATGTAAGAGTTGGTTCTTCATAATATATCGAGTCTATAGATATTGGAGAAGACGGTAGAGAATTGTCAAGCGAATTTTGTGTGAGCTCTTTTATTTTTGGTATCAAGGAAATCACCAGAGCGTTTTCTGATATCGTATAAAAAAATTACACCCTGTTAGTGATCGAGTTTCGTTTGTAACGCCTTTTAATGTACTGTGTATCATGCACTGAATTCATGTTTACATATTTTATGACATCTTTGCCCAGGTTTGCTTTTCCTGACTAATTAGGGTGTGTATAAGAAGGTTATAAGCTGGGTATTGGTTATATCGAGTCTATAGATATTAGAGAAGACGACAGATAATTGTCAAGCAAATTCTGTGTTATATTTTGGCATCCAAAGAATCGTAAAATGCCGGTAAATTGAGAAATCACAATTTAGATTATTCCCCGTCGCGAGTCCGGCTCGAATGTATGCGTCAGAAAGAACTCCGTTAAAGGCATTGCTGAACTCACCAGGAAATGGAAATAAATCCGTTCGCTTGATGTGCCTGTACCCCTTTCTATCTCCAAACCTTCCGCGAACTCACTCGAATCGCCATATACAACATACGAGGCACGTCAGACAAAGCAGATACATGTTG
>NC_142929.1:46863298-46885798 GCF_046866305.1 Octopus bimaculoides | reverse complement strand
GGAATTCCCTTGTTTTGGTTCAGAGATGGTAGTGCGTATGGAAAGGTAAGCATGCAACAATACGTCCGGAGACAATAAAAAGTGAACTATGCAAAATGAAGTGGCCGTCCAACCACATCCCGATCAGCGGAGAACGTAACAACAGTGCAGGAAATGCTTAATCGCAGCCCACAAAAATCGACACGTGATACATCTCGTGAAAGTGGATTGACAAGACACTCAATACGTACGGTGTTGCATAAAGAATTGAATTTTCGTCCGTGGAAACCCCATTACATGCAGGAGCTAAAACCTGAAGACTGTGACCGTAGAAGTCCAGAAGTCCAGAACTCCAAGAAGTCTAGATCTCATTCCATGTGATTTTTACCTGTGGGGTTACACAAAAGAGGAGGTGCACAAGACAAATCATTGCACGCTGGAGGACTTGGAGACACGCATTCAGGAGACACGGATTTAATGATATCCCAGACGACGTCCTTCAGAAGGTTGTTCATTCTATCCCTGGTCATTTAAGGAAACTGGCTGACGTCACTGGGGCTTAAGTTGAAATATGAAAATTTATTTTCATTTTCCCGTGTAATAAAGAGCATATATAATTTGTTGCAATAAATTTGTAAAAGGAATATGGATTTTATTACCAATTATTAATGCCTACTTACTTTTCATCCACCCTGTATCTGTGTGTGTGTGTGTGCGCGCGCGCGTATGTGAGTGCGTGTGTGTGTGTGTGTGTGTGTGTGTGTCTATGTGTCTGTGTTTATCCGCCCGCCATCGCTTGACAACCGATGCTGGTGTGTTTATTTTCGCGTAACATTGCCGTTCGGCAAAAAAGACCCATATAATAATTACTAGGCTTACATAGAATAAATCATGGGAGCGATTTCTTCGATTAAACCCTGCAAGGTGGTGCTCCAGCATGGTCGCAGTCAAATGACTAAAACAGGTAAAAGAATAAATATGTACGTGTATATATATATATATATATATATATATATATATATATATGTACGTGTATATATATATATATGTACGTGTATATATATATATATATATATATATATATATATATATATATATATATATATATATGTATGTATGTATGTATGTATGTATATATATACACTACATAGACGCATGCATATATACATGCTTAACTAACTAATCGATGGTGTCTAAATTTCCAAAAATGAACTTTTGTTTCCACACGGCAGGAAGACTTTTCTTCTTAGTTTTGATGTGTATGCATGTGTGTATGTGTGTGTGTGTGTGTGTGTGTGTGTGTGTGTGTGTGTGTGTGTGTGTATGCGTGTGTGTGTGTGCGTCTGTATGTGTGTGACAGAGAGAGAAGGAGAGAGAGAGAGAGAGAGAGAGAGAAAGAAGAAAGAGAGGGAGGAAGAGTGAGAGAGAGAGAGACAGACTTTCAAGCTGAAAATATGAAAGAGAAAAAGGGAGAGAGAAGAGAAAGGCGGGTGAAAGGGAAAGCAAGAAAGAAGGAAAGAAAGAAAGAGAGAGAGGGAGAAGAATATTTCTTAAAACCTACATACATACACCCCAAAATATACACACGTATCATTATACATATGTGCCTGTGTATATATATAGAAATATGTGTGTATGTACATACACACACACACATACATTTACATATATGTGTGTGTGTATGTATATATATATATATATATATATATATATATATATATATATATATATTCATGCATACGTATACGCACATATATACTGGTATCTAGAGAGATAGAAGATTTCATCCAGAAACTTGTTAAAATTTCCATTCTTAAAAAATAGACTTCAGTCTCCAAAGATAAGAAAGATTAAGTTAACGATGTTTATGCAGACGAATAACAATGCAGAACCGGTATTAGTATCTCTGATAAGGATGGGTACCGCTTGAAACACTGATTACTCCCCTTCGTGTATCCCCGAAATATTTCGATAAGAGAAATAAGTTAGGTGTGACACATATAGAAAACACTTCGATCAATTTATTAGAAAACTGAACAATGATAAATAAATAAATGAATAAATGTACGCCATTTTTTTTTATTTTTAACAGCTTAGGTTTAGCGTCGTATCGTGGGCAGTATATGAATTTATGGTGTGAATTTATGGAAAGCACACACACACATACACACACACACACACACACACAATATAATTAGTAATAGATAAAGAGGTGAATATAGAAATAACAAATACAAGGATAAATATTATATACTGTATATATATATATATATATATATATATATATATATATATATATATATATATATATATATATATATATATATAAAGGTAAAAGCTAACAAAAATGCATAGCAGGGAGTTAATTTTAAATGTCAAGCGATTTGCTTGTCTTTGCAATCGTTTAAATTTCCATTCCACGACACCTGAAAAACAATAAGAGACAAATATAAATAAATAAGTAACAAAATAATTAAATAAACAAATAAATCAAAGACCTGTTTACTTTATGATTGTTATAAGAAAATACATTCTATTTCTTTATTATCTTTGCGTTTTAGTTAAGGTTTTTTTTTTTTTTTTTTACTTGTTCTCCTTGTCGAAAGTAATGTAAGCCAAACCGAATATTTAACGACAAATTTAGAACTTGGAACCACTTAATAGAATTGGTTATATATTGAATGAGCCTTCGTCATATGTACCGCCGCCACCATAGATAAATGAATAATAAAAGTCACGAGACGTTTCAATCAATAGACGAAATAATAAAATGAAACTGAGGAGTCAGATTATCCCCCGTCCCCATCCTCACACATCCACCACCTTCTTAAACCTCGTCACCACCACCATCACCGCCACCAAACTCACCATCACAACCAACACCACAACCGTCAGCACAATCATCGTTACCACCACCCCCACCCCCACCACCACCACTACCACCACACCATCATCATTAACATCATCATCACTGCCACCCCACCGCACCGCCATTATCATCGCCATCACTACTACCACATCCACAAACACCACCATCACTATCACATCCACAACCACAATCATCAGCATCATCACCCCTGCTAACACCACCACCATCACCACTACTACTACTACTACTACTACTACTACTACCACCACCACCACCACTACTACTACTACTTCACCCCACAGTACCACGCCCGCCTGCATCACAATATCCTCCTCCTCCTTATCATCCATCATAATTATCTTAAGGCAACGAAGAATCGGAACTTCTATAGAGGAGAAGGATCTGCTAGAGATAGCAACTGAATCTCCCTAAATAAATCTTCCAGTAGAAAAATGAAAGACCAAGTTTGATGGTACAGTCTAAACAAATGCAGGAAAAAAAAAACAAAAAACAAAACAAAACGATGCGTGATGGACACAGTTGTAAAATGACGTGTACATTGGATGTTTTATAGTTCCTAAACCTGCAAAAAGGAAAACAAACTAAAAGAGCATCTTCGTAATCACTTCCATTATCTTCAAACTTCAATATCAGCGAAATACAAACTAAAACAATAACAACACTGTGTAACAAAATTAAAATGTTTTTTTCTGACTTTGGCCAGTAAGTGTTATATCTTATTTGCTTCTGTCTATAAATCAAAAGAAGTGATTGCTATTCCCTTCAAACTTTACTTTTATGAGCTGGACATCAATATTTTGAAACTGACTTATTTTACATTCCATTTTAGACAGTTGCCGAAGCAGAAATATCGTTACGGTAAATATTCTGCTGAATGCCACAGATTTGCATGTCACTTACTAGAACATAGCCACTTGAGCATATCCCTCAGTGGCTGGCAATATGTGCATCTCTGATCACAAGAAGGAGTAGTAGGGGAGCATTATAGCCATGTGTTGAGTGGGATTCTTTGGGGTTTCAGTAAATCTAACAAAAACCGTTTTTCATACTTTTCAGTGATAGGGAAATAAGAAATAACAGTTGGTTCTCAACGAGAAAAATCATGTTACACAGTGTAATGGTTTCTAACAGAGGCATAAAATCCATAGAATTTCGGGAGGATACAGTCGATTATCGCATCGCCAGTTTTTATTTGACAGCTATTTGGGGTTTGGAAGACTAGATGCGTTACGATGAACATTGATCTACAATTTATAGCAAGTTGAGCAACTGAGTAAGAAAGGCAGGAGAAATTCAAAATCAACTGTCGCTGGATTTTAATGCAAAGTTTAAAATATCCAACATTAGAGACGCGCAAAGTCTTCTAAATTTTAAGCCGTAAAAAGTTAACCGCAACACTACCAATTCTGTTGCTCAACTACGTTCAACATAATTGATTATAATAATAGTTCTGTCTAATTTTTGGCACAAGGCCAGAAGTTTTTGAGGGGCGGAGCAAGTCGATTCCATCGATCCTAGTACTTGACTGTTACGAACTTTATCGACCTTGGGATGATGACAATCAAAGTTAACTTCGGTGGATTTGAACTCGGAACGCAAGAATGCTGTAAAGCATTTTGTCCAAAGCGATAACGATTCTGCTAGCTCGCCACTTAATAACTTCTACGATTGGCAGAAGGCCTAAAATTTTATGGGAGAGAACTAGTCGGTTACACCAACCTCAGTCTCAATTGATGCTCAATTTATTTTCTCTGTAGGAGTGGAAGACAAAGTCGGCCTCGGCGTGGTTTGAAATTAGAACGGAAAGCGTCGGAAGAAATACCACCTAACACTTTGTCCGACGCACTAACGATCCTGCCAGCTCGCTGTTTTAAATAATCACAAGGCCTGCTATTTTGGGGGATGGAATAAGTCGAAAATATAGACTAACTTTATCGATCACAAAAGGATGAAATGCAAAATTTAACCTCGGTAGCATTAAATTCAGAACATCAAGGGACGGAAGAAGTCCAGCTACGCCTTTTGACCGATGCTCTAACGATTATGCCAGCTCACTGCCTTTAATAATGATTTCTGTTTTAGTCACCAGGTCAGCAATTTTATAGGAGGAAAGGTTAGTCAATATCATTAACATCTGTACTTGACTGGCACTTTATTTTCTCTACCCCAGAGTGATGAAAATCTAAGTTGACCCTGATAAGAATATAAAGCGCCGGAAGAAATGCCGATAAACATTTTTCCGACGCTCTAATGGTTTTGTCAAACTCAAGCCTTAACCAAAATAGTAATAATAAGAAATCTTTCGAATTATGACACAAGGCCAGTAATTTTGAAGGAACGGGACCACACACGCACACACATGCATTTGTATCAACGGTTTGTGACTTATATCTACATTATATACAGTTTTTCGAAGGTAAAATGCATACTAGAATGCAATGTTGCTAAGAAGTGAAGCTACTATAGAGCCTACGTAAATCGGATTGTTCTTGTTCGGGTCACCTGAGCGAATAAGACGACTATTAGATTTTGTACTGACGACTATTAGATTTTGTAGTGACAGTTGCTGAATTGTAAGCAACGCTGGTGCAATAATAAGAAGAGTGTCTGTTGATCTTAGAAATGTTAGTGGAATTAAAAGTGTCAGAAAAATTATGAAATATTGCTATTGTTAATAAATATTAGTAGTTCTGTTGATGGTGGCAGTATGAAAGTTCTTCCTTCTTGTTGACGACTATTTTGGGTTATTGCAATATGTGTAGTCTCTTACAGAGAAAAGACAAATGTCTGTTCTCTGGTTGAATACCGAGCATTGTCGAGAATATTCTACGTTATATAGGCCGGGATAGACCTTATCTGAAGTATCTAGCTAAATCGGAAGTGTGCAGTAATTGGTGGAATATTTTCTGTCAGCGAAACTGAACAGGTATGTGCGCTGAGTAAATCTATTTTTGAAAGTGAATCTAATGTAGATCCTCGAGTGATATGAAATGGAGTGAAAATCGCTCCAAAAATAACTGCCTCGGTAAGTCAAAATCCCTGCATTGGAAAGGTAGATTGATTTTGGAAGTCTCGATAGAGGCCTGGATAAAAAGGTTGTAAAAATGTACACTTTCTGTTCTAGCGTGTGATAGCGGAAGCATTGTTGCTTAGACAGGAATAACTAACCTGAATATTGTGCACATTATAAAAGGCTTTTAGCATTTATCTACACCAGGGAAGTGTTGTCTAATTAAGAATAAAATGTTTTTGGCCATATGCGTAGAATTAACTAGATTAAACGAAGAATGGGCCTTTGCATAGTTCTTGACAACCAAATTCATCTACAAGGCATTGGTTTGTCTGAGGGTGTAATGGAAATCTTTGTCGAAAATGCTACTCAGCTACCATCTGGTTGCGAAGCGAACGTTAACCATACAATTATGCTTGCACTCATATATATTAAATCATTGAAATCCTCCAACAGTTATGGCTGATATATGAAATAATGCTTATATTTAGATTACAACATAGAGCAACAATAATATAAAATAATCAGAAAACAAGACAAAAACCTGCACACATTGCAAAATAAATATTATGATCAGATGCAGAAAAAAAAGCAACAAGCAAAAAATAATTGATATGAAAGAATGAAAAATCGAGTAAAACAAAACAATAAAATTTAGCTCGTAAAAAATGTTCGTTGAGTCCATTTTATCTAAGGATATTTGTTCTTGTTCATTTTCATATTCATTGAAT
This sequence comes from Octopus bimaculoides, assembly GCF_046866305.1. Classification (NCBI taxonomy): domain Eukaryota; kingdom Metazoa; phylum Mollusca; class Cephalopoda; order Octopoda; family Octopodidae; genus Octopus; species Octopus bimaculoides. The sequence goes on along the minus strand of NC_142929.1, from coordinate 46,879,188 downwards.
ATAGAATGGTAATAGTTGTAAAATCAGTAAGTCAGATTTCTTGTTAAGTTTGTTTCTGTTTCTGCTTCGCTTCAAATGAATCTATTTTCAAGGCTTTGTTAGAAGAGGAGGAATAATACCCATGAACCTTTCAAGGAGACTATGACTATCTTTTACTTGCTTCAGTTATTAGACTGCGGCCATGCTGGGGGACAACTTTAAAGAGCTTAGTCGAACAAACCGATGCCAGTACTTGTTTTTAATTTAAAGTCTAGTTATCATTCCATCGGATTCCCTTTGCCGAACCGTTAGATTCACAAACACAAAGACACACATACACACACATGCATACATACATACATGTATGTGTATATATGTGTCTGTATATATATATATATATATATATATATATATATATATATATATATATATATATATATATATATATATATATGTGTGTGTGTGTGTGTATGTTTGTAAATAAATGTACATACGTATGTATGCATATATATATATTCATGTACGTATGCATGTATATATATATATTATATATATATATATATATATATATATATATATATATATATATATATAATACAAAGAATATATATACATGTATACACACATATATGTACATACTTACATCTACATGTGTATATACGTATGTTTGTAAATAAATGTATATACGTATGCATATATATATTTATATACGTATGTATGTATATATATATATATATATATATATATATATATATATATATATATATATATATATATATATATATATATATATATATATATATATATATATATATATATATATATATATATATATATTTGAAGGTTTGGAGGTGATGTACAGAAATTATATAGAAAAAATTTAAGGTACTCAGAAATCTGGATGCTTGTACATTTACAGATTTTTATTAATGTCACATATTAAATAAAGCGCTTTTCACCTAGTCGTGTAGGATTTTCAAACTGTTTTGAGAAAACTTTGCGGAGGATCTCTTTATATAGTTTTATTGAGTGTGTAGGTGTGGAGAGAGAGATATATAGGATAGTAAGAGAGGGTGAGGAAAAGTGAGAGAGAGAGAGTGTGTGTGTGTGTGAGTGTGTGTTTTTTTGTGTTGGTGTGTGTGTCTGTGTGTGTGCGAGTGTGTGTCGATGGGAAAGAGAAAAGAAGAAAATTGGGTTCATAGCTGGTTAGTTCTTTTCAATAAGCTTATTTTTAGCCTTTTAAAGGAATGGCAAAAGCAGGTGTGATCGTTTTGAAGAAGTTGCTTTTCAAAAAGAATCTTTGGTGTCATTGTCTAGTAGGAGAGTGTGGGTGCGTTTGTGTTTGTGTGTGTGTGTGTGTGTGTATGTGTGCGTGTGTGTCTGTGTGCGTGTGTGTGTGCCTGTGTATTTGAAAGGTGTGTCAGTGGGAAGAGGGAGGAGAAGAAGATTCTGTTTACAGTTTACAGTTGGTCAGTTCCTGCTGTGACAAGTTCATGGTATTCTTTGATATCATTGTCCAGTGGTAGAGAGAGTGCGTGTGTGTGTGTGTTTGTGTGTGCGTGCGTGTGTGTCTGAAAGGGGTGTAAAAGGGAATGAAGGAATTGTGATTATATCTATACAGCTGGTTAGTTAAAAAAAGTTAAGAGAGAAATATGAGAACCTAGGTAACTGAGTTCAATTCTTGTTGGTACAAAAATGTCCCACTATCTGGGTTTCTTGCCGTTTTTTTAAGGGTCTGTTGTTCCAAAGTTGAAGATCCTAGATGGGTTGTGATCTGCATGTTTCAGCTATTCAGTTTTGGTGAGGATTTTGCTATGAAGTATTTCTCCATATTTTTCCTGAAGGAGGTATCGTTTCTTGAGCATTTATAGAAGGGAAAGATCTTAAATTTTCTTTCCCCACATGTTCCTAGGTGTTCACTCAGTGAAATTTTCCGTAGATCCTCCTGTCGGACATGTTGTCGGTGAATTCTGGCTCGTTGACATAAGGAATTTCCAGTTTCACCTATATAATTTTCCTTGCATGTGGGGCAGGTTATGCAGTATATTACATTCTGCGTCTTGCAGTTCATGTCTGCATTTACATTGAATGTGTGACCACTCTTAAATTTTATCTGTTTGTTCCCCTCTATATATTTGTAGATGGGGTTGCTGCAAGTTCCACATCTACCATCTCCACACGGTTTTATTCTCTGCTGAGAATTTCGCTCTTGTAAGGTGTTTTTTTAAGTTTTTCTCTTGGCGTTTACTGTTTTTTATGCAATGTTTGTTTAGTAGGTTTTCCATTTTGGGGCTTTGTTGGATTATTGGTATGTTTGAGTGTATAATGTGAAACATGTTGGTGATTGTAGGGTTGTGTGTGTTAATGAAAGGGATGATGTTTTCCTTGTTTTTTCTTTTTTGGTGTTCTGAGTTGTGTAATGTCCAGTTTTGTTGTTCTTTCGATTCCGTTTTCTATATATATATATATCTGACGGGCTTCCTTCAGCCTCCATCTACGAAATCCGCTCACGGGGATTTGGTCGCCCAGGGTACATAGTTGAAGAAACTTGCTCAATGTGCCACACAGTGAGATTGAGCCCGGAATCATGTGGTTGGGAATGAAGCTTCTTACCACACATCCATGCCTGGTAGGATTATGAAAAATTTTGGAGGCAGGGGTTTAAACGACTGAAATGGCTCCAACTTCCCCAGTTTATGTTAGCACAACATCTGAACCAAAGAACAAAACACCTAAGAAATCCTCCAACAGTCAAATTTCCTTCAAATATTACTCTATCGTTGTTCGTGCATGCAGATGTGTGTTATAGATATTGTTTGTTTAGAGCTGCTCTGGGACTACACAGCTACAAATAGTTTTTGAGTGGAGGACGAGGTCTATTACATCGATTCCAGTACTTGACTGGCATTATTATATCAATCCCGAATATGACTGGTTCAAGATTTATCAATGCCGGAGAGAAATAAATTCTGTTAAACATTTATTCGTTTATTTATTTCAATCATTAAAACTGCGTCCTTAGAGGGACACCGTATCGTCCTCTCAGTACTTACTCTAATATTCATTTTATTAATAATTTACATTAAAGCAGCGAGCTGTCAGAGCCATTACCCGGCCGGACAGAATACTTACCGGTATTTCGTCCGTCTTTATGTTCTGAGCTCAAATTCTGCTGAAGTCGACTTTGCCTTTCTTCCTTTCGGGGTTGATCAAATGAGTGCCAGTCAAGTACTGGGATCGATGTAAATGACCATCTCTCTCTCTCTCTTTCTCTCTTTCTCAAGAACTGCTGGCTCTACACCAAATTTTGAAACCATTATTAGAATTGTCCAACTGACAGAAACTATGTTTAGCGTCATTTCGACTGGCTCTTTTCGTTCGGAGTTCAAATTCCGCCGAGGTCTACCTTTCCTTTCGTCCTTTCGGAATTGATAAAATAAGTACCAGTCAAGTACTGGAATCGATGTAATCGACTACACACTACCCTCAAAAAATGCTGGTGTTGTGCCAAATTTTGAAACCGTTAATTTAAATTTATCAAATGGCTTCTATGTATCAACCTACGTATAAGTGAGATTACTTTTTTTTTCCCGTTTGAATATACACCAGTGTACGTAAAAGAACACACACACACACACACACACACACACACACACACACACACACACACACACACACATTCACACACACAGACAGGTGAGTGAAGAGCTTCAATATAGTCGTTGAAATTGGCATAAACAGAACCCAAGTTCACCCCAAATCACACACCATCTTCTTAAAATGGAAAGTCATTAGGTTCTTAGTCATCGATACTTCTAAGCTGAGGGAAGTACCTCGGTAAGATTGCCTTTGATCGTAGGTTTGCACGGTTAGAGTTGACCTAGGTATATCCTGATCATAAAATAAATATATATTCAATAAAAAGAAACAAGAATAGAAGAAAGAAACAACACAAACAATAAGAAAGGTAAAGAAAAAAAAACACTGTGTTGTAATAATAGTGAATATGATTAGTAGAGGATAAGGGAGAGATTAAGTAGGGAAACTGGTGGAAAGTGAAAGTAAGAGAGGGAGTAAGAGATTACGTGTGATTGTATGTGGGTGTGTATGAGTGTTGTGTGCATGTGAGGGAGAAGGAAAAAGTGAAAGGCACAGAAGAAGAGTGCGAGAGATAGAGAGAGGGAGAGACGAAAAAAAGGTAGAGAATAAAACAAAAAAAAATAGACCTTAGAATGTACATAGATGTATACACGCACATACGTACATACACACATATATACATACGCGTGTGCTCGAAAACTCATGCACACACACAGACACACACACATACACACACACGTGCATCTAGCTATGTTTGCACATGTATATGTTTATGTACATAAGCATACACATGTAAATATATATATATATATATATATATATATATATATATATATATATATATATATGTATATATATATATGTATGGGTGTATGGATGTACATGAATGTATTTATATGTGTGTGTGTGTCCACACATACACATGCGTATGTATATACGTACATGCATACGCACAACAAATATACACACGTATATATTTACTTATTTATAAAGCGCATATATTATTTATCAGAGACACTTCACATCTTAGAACGCATACGAGTATATATATATACGTACATAACATCTACACATATTCAACTACACATCTTATATACATATATCAAACATATACATAGAGGTATGCATATACATACATACATACATACATACATACATAGTGTATACATACATACATACATACATAGTGTATACATACATACATACATACATACATACATACATACATTCATACATATATAAATACATGCATACATGAGTGTGTACTAACGTGTGTTTATGCGTATGTGTGTGAGTGTGTGTGCCTGCATGTGTGTGTATGTGTGTGTGTGTGTGTGTGTGTGTGTGTGTGTGTGTGCGTATACTTATCTGTGATATTGATTTCCGTGCCGCTATCAGCTCTCACTCTCCCTTGATGTTAAAGGTGTTATCGATAGAGCTCCTAAAACTACGACTCACCTTCCTCGCTTCACCTCTTCTGTCGCTCTCGTTTTCCTCTTTAATTATATCTCAAGCCCACATCTTTTTACGCGCGCGCGCACTCTCACAGACACACACATGCACGAACGCACGCACACATATGTATACATACTCATATGTGCACATACACCTAGGTATACATCCCGACCATTCTGACTTTCTTACTTTCACACTTTCATTTCTCCACCTGTGTGATACACATAAGCGTTGATATTTTTACAAGATGCTGGATGTTTACTTACATACATTACACACACACATATATACATGTATACACAACATACAAATACATACATATATACATACATACATATATGCACACATACATGTACGCATACTCACAGTATTAACATTTCTGTGTATATATATATGTGTGTGTGTGTGTATGTGCGTCTGTGTATGTGGTTATGTGCATTACGTAGGTCTGTAACTTTATCATTGACCGTTTCTCTCACCTAACAATTCGACTATTAGCTGGGTCCTTGTGTACACACGCACAAGCGCACCCATGTATATATATATATACATATATATATATATCTATATATATATAGATATATAGACTCGGCTATGTCAAGAAGGACTTATGTATTCTTCCTCACATTTGGATTTTTATGTATTCTCTCTCCCACTTGGATTTGAAATGTTGCCACATTTATAATATGTCTTTTCTACAGTAATTTTTCTGCATTTTTTCGTGCAGCTGAAGATTGCTCTTCATATTGCATTTAAGGTAATGCTCGCATTACTTAAATAAATTGAAGTAGCATGAAACGTGCGTACTGCAATCACCTTTGAAATCCGTGTTGCTTATTTATATATATATATATATATATATATATATATATATATATATATATATATATATATATATATATATATATATATATATATATATATATATATATATATATATATATATATACATATATATATATATATATATATATATATATATATATATATATATATATATAAACTTCTACATATATAATGTAATACACATAGATATGTATATATTCGGATATGTACATGCATATATACATATACGTACACACACACACATATGTTTACAAACACATAACACCTACTAACACCTACACACAGCTGTGTGTGTGTGTGTTTGTGTGTCACTTTGTGTATGGCTATGTGAGCGTGTGTCATTAAATATACACGGTCTCTCTCTTTCTCTCCCTCACCCTGTCTCACACACACGAATATATATACATTCTCCCATATATATATATATATATATATACAAGGACACACATACTTGCATCCTTATATATATACGCCCACGTATATGACGTCGGCCATTGGCTTGGTTGGGTGACTGCAGACATCTGTTTGGCAGTTCAATATTTAGTGTTTTCACTGCTATTCGAGTCAGCTAAGACACCATTTTCATATGGCCTTTATCTATCGGCCGATCTAGCAATCATTTTTTTCTTCTGCTTCACTTTTCTCACCTTCTTTCCTTCCTTCCTACCTTCCTTCTTTCCTAGATTTGTTCATTCGTTCATCCATTGACTTTTCTTTCTTTCTTTCTTTCTTTCTTTCTTTCTTTTTTTCTTTCTTTCTTTCTTTCTTTCTTTCTTTCTTTCTTCGTTTCTGCCTTTCTTTCTTTCGTTCTTTCTTTCCTTTCACAATCTCAGTTTCAGGCTTTGCTATTAGAAATAAACGTATTTAAGAGAGAGAGGAGAGTGGAGAGAGACAGTGAGCCGAGATAGATAGATAGAGAGAGAGAGAGAGAGTAAAGAGCGAGTGAGAGTGAGGAGAGAAAGAGAAAGTGAGGGAATATGACAGAAAGCGGTAGGGAAAATAGAGAAGGAGAAAAAGAGACGGAGGAATATATTGACCCGTGAAAAATCTATGTACGTATGTAAATGCATATATATATATATATATATATATATATATATATGTTTATATATATTCTTTTCAATCATTTGACTGCAGCCATGCTGGAGCACCGCCTTCAGTCGAAAAAATTGACACCAGAAATTATTCTTTGCAAGCCTAGTACTTATGCTGCTGACGGCCTCTTTTGACGAACTGCTAAGTTACGGGGACGTAAACACACTAACGTCGGTTGTCAAGCGATAGTGGGGAGAAACACAGACACACAAACAAACAAACAAACAAACAAACACAGACACACACACACACACGTATATATATATATATATATATATATATATACACGACGGACATCTTTCAGTTTTCCTCTGCCAAATCCACTCACAAGGCTTTGCTCGACCCGAGGCTGTACTTGAAGACAGTTGCCCAAGGTGCCACGCAGTGGGACTGAACCCGGAACCATGTGGTTGGTAAACAAGCTACTTACCACACAATCACGCCAATATATAAATATATATATCATGTGTGTGTGTGTGTGTGTGTGTGTGTGTGTGTGTGTGTGCGTGTGTGTGTGCGTGCGTGCGTGTGTACCAGTATATACATGCATAGTCATATGCATATATGTATGTGTATATTCATGTATATACATATATATAAATGCATACATGAATATATATATATATATATATATATATATATATATATATATATATATATATATATATATATATATATATACATATATGCACATATATACACATAAATAATAATATATATGCATACAAATATGCATACATATACACACACGCACACACACACACACATACAAATTAAAATATGCGTGCGTGCGCGCGTGCGTGTGTCAATCCGCCAATCCACTTCCAAACCTTCATATTTCTTTTGGTTCTTTTTTGGCTTCATTTATGAAAGTATTCAAGCTAACCTATTACATTCCGGAAATTGTAACGCCATCTTTCTAGTTTTGCCGCGCAACAACCGGATTAACAAAAACAAATCAAAGAAACAAGAAAAAAAATTTGAAAAAAGACAACCAGCTGTTTAAATGATCCATATTAAGTACCACTATTGTGATATAGTGGTTATCTATGAAATATGGCCGGCTGCTCTAGAACATTGACTGGATCTTTATTTAAAGCAACTCGGTGTTGCCTTTTATAACTTGAAGAATTTATAACCAACGAGAGAATCTTTATGTGGTCATTCGATTTACTACGACCAGTTATAACTCAAATAATGCTCTGCCGTCTTAATATTTCATCAATATTATATTAATGTTCTATTAATAATATTTAAGGCGGCAAGCTTGCAGAATTGTTAGCACGCTGCACAAAATGTTTAGTGGCCTTTCGTCCGTCTCTATAAGTTCTGAATTTAAATTCCACCGAGGTCGACTTTGCCTTTCAGCCTTTCGAGATCGATAAAATAAGTACCACCTGAACCCTGAGGTCGATGTAATCGACTTACCTCTCCTTTGAAATTGCTAGCTTTGTGTCAAAATGTCAAACCAATACTTTATCAATATTTATATGACCCAACAGTGTAATACAATGCGGGATACACTACTAAAGAAAGTAAGAGGTAACGGTCAAAGCTTGGTTGTTTAACAAGTCTTGGTTGTGCAACCATTTTAGAGTGGACATGTTTGAATTACCAAGGGAATTGTGATGAAGGAATACGCTCGTGAATAATTATTACAGCAAATTTCGAAATTTCGAATTTTGCTAACACACACAAGAGGTTGCCTGTACATAGTCCAGTGACTTGCTAGAAACAGAAGCAAATACCTCCCTCTTGTTTTGCATAAAAGTCTTCAGCAATTGTTCTTTGTTTAGGCACAAGGCCAATAATTTTGGGATGGGGTTGGGTTCACTTGGTACCATCGGTCCCATATTTACCTGGTGTTTTATTATTTTCTCGCCCTCGAAAAGATGATTGGGTGGGATTTGAACTCAGAACATAGAAAGCTAGAAGAAATACCCTAAGGTATTTGTCCGACGCTCTAACGATTCTACAGAACTGTTACTTTGCTTTGCTTTCGGTATTCAACTCCTGATGGAGTCGTGGGGCATCGCAGTGATATATGGCGTGTCTTGGTCATCCCTCTAGTGGAGACCATCCGCTACCAGTTATAACCATAATTGATTTCTTTTAAAGAGAGAAAGAGAAAGAGAGAGGAAGACCGACTGCAAGAAAGTGAGAGCGAAAGAGAGAGAGAGAGAGAGAGAGAGAGAGAGAGAGAGAGAGAGAGAGAGAAGGAGAGAGAGAGAGAAAGAAAATGAGAGAGAAAGAGAGAAGCATTGGATTGTTACTTATATAAGAGACAGATGGTAAAGCTGACCTCGGTGGGATGTGGCAATAATTAGCAAGGCATTTTATCTGACTTTGCCAATTTTCCGTTCACAAAGTGAAAAATTGACCTCGTCAGGATTCGAACTCAGTATTTGTGAATGGACTAACTAAATATGACTAGGTTGAACGGACGTAACTAAATGTGACAAGGTATGTTGTTACAACATATTACTGATTCTACTAAACCACTACCGTTGTCATCACGGTTGGAAGGTCTTTGATCATGAATAACTTCATTATGAATAGCCTTGAGTCAACCAACAACAACGACGACGACGACGTCGACGTCGTAAATTCAAGACGAAACAAAAGAGCTTCTGCAAACGTTCTCGATCTACTAGAAATAGCAGCTAAATTTCCCTCATCTCATACGATACCGTCTTTGAAAATATGTAACGGTCAAGAGATTTTCAATCTGAAAGTCTATAACAACAGGCAAAGTACCGAAAGATTCGCGTGCGCCCATGTATAATGTTTTCTTTTTCACTGTTTAACTCGGAGCTAATTTTGACTTACCACCTGCTTGGTAGCAAGGTTGTGAAAGAAAGCATCTTGTTTTGTTCATCAATCTTTAAATCTTAAAAAGGTCTTGCAGAATTTTATTGTGCCAGATATCGGGATCATTTGTAGCTATGAATTTAGGAGTGGGATTCTCTCCTCAAAAACCTAGGTTCAGCCATATTTTGATCCATGTGGGTTGATGATATCCTGTTGCTTTAATAATAATAAAAGTGTATCTTGGGTTCTGGATTTGCAAACTCCTTATCAAAGGTCATAGACATATTCTTTCTCTTGTACTTTTCTGACCACAGTAGTGTCCAGAGGGCTACTGATTTCCCTAAAAGAGTATAGATGTTTTTTCTTGTGGTTCCATATAACAATATCGGACCAGGTGTGTTTTGATTTGTAGCTGTTTTAATTAATAGATTTCACCAATATTCTTTTGACCTATCAATCTCAATATGGTCAACTTTGTCTGTTGGTATTTTCTTTTTTCTTGTTCTCTTCCAGATTGTTCTCTCAAATGCATCATATCACATGAGAAGATGATATCTAGAAGGCATTCAATTACAGTTAGCAATAAGCTGGTTGATGTCTTTAGCTTTAGGCTTGTACAGCCGAAATTTGTTGCACAAACACATACAAACGACAGGCTTTTCAACAATTTCCATCTATCAAAATCCATCCGTAAATAGGTGTTTGTTAACTTGAGTCTATGATGGTAAAGCAATTTTGCCCAATACATTGTGTAGTAGGATCAAATGTCTTACGGTATTTCGTCTGTCTTTACATCCTGAATTCAAATCCCGCCGAGGTTGAGATTGCTTTCCTTCCCTTCGGGATTGATAAAATAAGTACAGGCAAGTAAAGTACTCGAAGGGTGGGGCGCAATATAAACGACTGTCTCCTCACTCACACTAAATTTCAGGCCTTGGACCTGTTTTTGGAAAGGAGTATTATTTCTCTTACGCCCACCATTACAACCACAACTTATCTACGGTACGTACTGTCATCATTGATACATAACTACTAATGGATGAAACTACTATTGCCAAAACCACCACTACCACTACTACTACTACTACTACTACTATACTACTACTTCTACTACCACCACTACTACTGCTGCCGCTGCCGCCGCTGCTGCTGCTCCTGCTGCTACTACTATTACTACTACTACTACTACTACTACTACTACTACTACTACTACTACTACTACAGAATGCTTTATGTAAACGTTTTTTCTTGTTTTTTAATTTTCAGTTCTCTCTTCTATATTTCTTTAACTATTCCCAATTCTTCCATTGGTGCAGTTTCTTTGAAATATTGTACTGGTTATATAACAACTGTCTTCCACTTTTTCAATTCGTTTAATCAATCTCTTTTTTTATTTTTGTTATATTTTGTCCAATATTTCTTTAGACATTGAAATGCTGAAGAATTTCATAACGTCAATCAACTGGTTACCAAGATTATTACTTTCGTTCATAATTCTTTCCTTTTGACTTTTTTTTTTAATCTTTTCAAAATTTTTATCCTGCTTTCTTTCCTTCATGTTTTCTTCTTTCTATCTCCTACTATTTCGCTCTCCTTGTCACTCTGTCTCCTCCCCTACACCCCTCTCTCTCCCCCTCACTTTCTCATTCGTTACAAACGTTTTTAGCGAGAATTGTATCTCCTCCGCAAAAATATTTTTCATCAATGATATTATGTTTAGAAGAATAGCTTGGCATTTTTAATGAAATCTTAAATTTGCTGCAAAGTAATGTATTTCAAGTTAATTTCGCAAAATGCACTTGTGCCCGCAAGAGTGTTTGGATAAATGTACGTGCGTGGTGCATATAATCTCTTTACTCTCCCGAGGCATTCATTTCTGATCTTATTTAAGGGTCCATCGTATTTGACATCCTCATCTTGTCCGAGGTACCTATAATTGTCACCGGACTACAGAGATCGTACTGTGAAGCCGTTCATTTTTAGGCTATTAGAGAAAGGCACAACTTTTCCGTATTTTTCCTGTCAGAAATGCGCATTAATGGACGAGCATTTGGAAAGAGTAAAGAGTTTTGCTGAGGCTGCAGAGGTGAAGAAAAGGTAAGTGGACCTAGCCGGACTGAAGGAGCTGTGTAAGATGACACAGAAGGTGGGTAGTGATGTAAAGTTATTTCCCCCGAAAAGGGTTATGGAAAATATGGAAAAGAAGACCATTACCTACAAGGTGTACTCAGTGGAGAGTAGGAAGGTGGAGCGGATGGAGATGGAAAAAGTAGAAAAAGTATTGAAGGGGCTTTCGAAGGAAGTGACATATATAGCGAAAGGAAATGGATATGGGACGGTGGTTGTCCAGTTTAGGACAGCGGAGGAGGCAAAGAGGCTGGCGAGTACAACGGTGAGAACGGTAGAAGTGGTACTTCTACCCACGTACCTTGGAAGAAAGACTTCTAACGTAAAGGTAGAAGGAATCCCACCCGATATAGAAGTGTCTTGGGTTGCGGCAGCCGTCCTCGTTAGTAGTGAGGAAGAGGTGGCTGTCCTCCAAGTCACGAATACGAAGGAAGGAGGATATAAAGGAAAAACATTGGAAATCATCACACAAGTGGAGGCAAAGCAGCTGGAAAATTTGGCGGAGATGGTGACGTTGGGAGAATAGTGTTGGGAGTATGGGTAGAGGGCAGAGTTCCGCGAGGCTTTAAATGTGGCCAGAAAGGTCACATTAGAGCTCACTGCCCTCTACAGAGGGAAACAACAGAAGAAGCGGTGCTGGAGACGGAGAAGAAAAAGGAAGAAGTACAGATAGATGGAAGAAACAAGGAGGATGAATGGACAGTGACAGAGAATGAATGGAAAAAGAGAAAGAAGAGGAAGTACAGTCAGTGTGATGTGGGACCCCAGACTAACTCCATCCCAGCCAAGACAACTCAGACCCACCCACTCCTCTCCCCACAAGAAAAAAGAAGAAAGAACAGACACCGCAAAATTTACTAGACCCTCCCCCGGTGAAAAACGTTACGTATATATGGAGGAGAGAGTGTTGTCACTCAGTGATGGGAAAAAGAGGGACTAGACTAGAGACTAAAGAGGAATTAGGACTCAGAGGTGGCGAGTGGTGTTACTCAGTGTGGGTGAGTAACACACTTATCATATTCTCATTTTCACGATATCATTCATGTTATCATAACTTTAATATTTTGATTTTATTTTTTTCATGTTCATTTTCATGTGTCATTCATAGTATCATATTTTATTTTAATATATTCTTAATTGTTATATGTCCCTACATGTTTTGTAGTGTCCCCTCAATGTTATGCCTTTATGGCAAAATTTTGAAATAAAGAAGTGTGCTTCCCAAACACAAGGTACTGGGTTCAGTCCCCCTGCGTGGAGCCTTTGGCAAGTATCTTCTGCTGTAGCTCAGAACCGACAAAAGCCCCATTAGTGGATTTAGCAGACGTAAACTTGAAGAAACCTTTTACACACACACACACACATATATATACGACATGCTTCTTTCAGTTTCCGTCTACCAAATCCACTCACCCAAGGTGCCATGCAGTGGGACCGAATCCGGAACCACGTGGTTGGTAAGCAAGCAACTTTACACACAGCCACTCCTGCGCCTATATATATATATATATATATATATATATATATATATATATATATATATATATATATATATATATATATATATATATATATATATATATATATATATATATATATATATATATATATATATATATATATATATATATATATATATATATATATATGTATATATATATATGTATATATATATATATATATATATATATATATATATATATATATATATATATATATATATATATATATTTATATATATATAAAGAGAGAGGGAGAGAGAGGGGGGCTGACAGATAAACAGACACACAGACAGATTCACATATATGATGTGGCGAAACGAAAGAGAAGTTTGGGAAGGTTAGAAGAGAAAGTGATAGTTGTGTAATCATTGATTGCTGTAAACTTCGGAGAAATAAAGACCTGCCAGAACCAAGTCCGTGTTCCGGTTACAAAAAAGCCAATGGGTGATATTTTAATTCGGCTGAATACAACATATAGAGTAAATAGCAAATCAATACATATAACATAAGGATTGGCAACCACACAGATACACACAAACACATATGCATGCACACTCAAAGACACACACGTGTATTGCTCACCAATGCGTGTGTTTGTGTGTGTCTGTGTGTGCATATATATATATATATATATATATATATAAGCATGTATGTATGTATGTATGCAATGTACGTGTGTGTTCTGTATGTCTTGCTGGTCTATTCTGGAGTTACTGATAAGAGACCAAAGTATACTATTATGATATCTAATTATCATTTTCAGTCACTGCTTACTCAGCATCTCTTCCTTGTCTCCGAATGCGCATGTGCAGCAACAGTACAAATCAGGATGTTGCTGCTTTTCGTAATACAATCAAGCTGAATTGCAATTGAAATACACTCGCACACACGCGTTAGATCGCTGACCACTACACATTTTTTTCTCTCCTTGTTTCTCTCCTTGTTTGTTTCTGTGTTCCTTTCTGTGGAAGAGCGTAGGCTCGAAACGTTAAAGACTTTCTCTGTTCCCGAGCGTTATACTAATACATCCATTTGTTGTCTACACCACCTGTCTTCGTCTGTTGTTTTTTTTGGTGAATTCTCCCTATATATATATATATATATATATATATATATATATATATATATATATATATATATATATATATATATATATATATATATATATATATATATGTACATATGCACACATGCACACACAAACACACACACATACACACACGTATGTATATATCAGAGCAATATAGTTTGCATGAAGTCAGGTCACAATGCCATTTTTCGGAAGGTTTCCTGAATAAGAGGTCCTAGCCTCGAAATATTAAAATACAAACCATCGACTTATATTATTTCTTATAACGCCTTGTTTTATCTCAAAAATTACAAACGTTTATATATTCTTTTATTCTTTTACTTGCTTCAGTCATTTGAATGCAGCCATGCTGGAGCACCGCCTTATAGGGTTCTTAGCCGAAGAAATCGACACCACGACTTATTGTTTGTAAGCCTAGTATTTATTCTATCGGACTACTCAGTTACTGGGACGTAAACAAACCAACATCGATTGTCAAGCGATGGTGAGAGGACAAACACAGACACAAAGACATAAATATATACATATATACATATACGACGGGTTTCTTCCTGTTTCCGTCTACCAATTCCACACAAAAGGCTTTAGTCGGCCTGAGGCTATAGTAGAAGAAACTTGCCCAAGCTGCTATACAGTGGGACTGAACCCGGAACAATGTAGTCGGGAGGCAACCTTACCACACAGACATGTCTGCGCCTATATTATGCATGCATGCATGTATGTATGTAAGTATGTATCTCGTTTAAAAAACGAGGTATTAGCACTCAGATAGTTTTGCCAGACCTTCGAGAGTTGGGGTGGAGAGTAGGAAAACATGCCATCTATGCTACTTGTAGGAAGAAGCAGAGCATCAAGACATGGAGTTAGAGCACATCTTCTCTCACTGTTTTCACTTATTCTCAGTATCACTCCCCACTCCCCCTTCTCTCTCTCTTTCGGCGAAGGACAATCCCGAAAGGTTTCTTCTCCTCCAAATTAACCAAATCCAAGGACTTTGTTTCATTATATGTTTTAACTACTTAGAACACAAGGAGGCGCAATGGCCCAGTGGTTTGGGCAGCGGACTCGCGGTCATAGGATCGCGGTTTCGATTCCTAGACCGGGCGTTGTGAGTGTTTATTGAGCGAAAACACCTAAAGCTCCACGAGGCTCCGGCAGGGGATGGTGGCGAACCCTGCTTTACTCTTTCACCACAACTTTCTCTCACTCTTACTTCCTGTTTCTGTTGTGCCTGTAATTCAAACGGTCAGCCTTGTCACACTGTGTCACGCTGTATATCCCCGAGAACTACGTTAAGGGTACACGTATCTGTGGAGTGCTCAGCCACTTGCACGTTAATTTCACGAGCAGGCTGTTCCGTTGATCGGATCAACTGGAACCCTCGA
>NC_142929.1:46845798-46853298 GCF_046866305.1 Octopus bimaculoides | reverse complement strand
CGAGTTCGACTTTGCCTTTCATCCTTTCGGTACCAATAAATTAAGTACCAGTTGCGTAAAGGGGTCGGCCTAATCGACTGGCCCCCTTCCCCCCAAAATTTTGGGCCTTGTGCCTAGAGCAGAAAAGAATATTTTGGGTGAAATTTAGGCGGCGGGCTGGCAGAATTGTAAGTATATCGGGCAAAATGCTTATAAGCATTTCGTGCGTTGTTTCGTTCTGAGTTCAAATTCTGGAGAGGTCAACTTTATCTTTCATCCTTTCGGGGTCGATAAACGTAATACCAGTCAAGTCCTGGGTCGATGTAATCGACTTAGCACCTTTACACAAGCTGCTGGCTTTGTGCCAAAATTTGAAACCAATATTTCATGTGAAATGCGGTATGGTGTAGCATGATACAATATTTTACACTATTCGCATTATGGTTGATAGTTCTTAAAGCGCAACAAAGCTTTTGTGCAAGATATTTATTTTGTCATTCAGTGTTTATAGTTTATTAATAGTGTCGGTATATTTGATATTTTCTTGGAATCCACAGCAAAGTAGGGAAACATAATAATTAGAGAAGTTTATGACGATTATTTGCTTCACATACACATTAGATATTCCAAATAAAATTTTTCTGTATGGGCTATTGATTATTTGTGTCCATATTTTTAAGTACAAATAAATTATTTCAATTTTCCTCCTTCCTTAATTACCATTAGCTTTCAAGGAATAGTTTTTCCCACAAACTCCCATTTAATTAATTTGCCGGCCGATTAAAAGATAATTTATACTTTTCCTTCTAATCTGTTATCTCCCCCACGTTACTGTTTAACTCTCAATTTGACATTACAGTAAATTATATTTATGTATCAATATATATTTATATTATTATGTATAACTAAAATCCATCACTGGTTCTATGGTACATATTTAATCTCTCTCTATCTCTCTCTCTCTCTCTCTCTCTCTCTCTCTCTCTCTCTCTCTCTCTCTCTTTCTCTCTCTCTTTCTGAAGCTTACGCATACACACACACACACACACATAGACATACAGAGGTGTTCACACACGTGTGCATACGCACACACACACACACACGCACAAATATAGTCTAGAGATATACAAAAAGAAACACAGACAAGTGAAAGAATAACAAATATGGGGTAGTAATTAAACGCTCAGGGACAATGGAAAGAGTCATCAACGTTTCGAGCCAACGCTCTTCTATAGAAAAACAAAATTGAGGGAAGAAAACAGATGGAGAGAGATATGTACATGCGTATGAATGTATGTATATATGTACGTGTGTTTACACACACGCACACACACATATATTTTATTACGTAACAATATTAGATACACTTCAGACGGTGAGCTGGCAGAAACGTTAGCACACTGAGCGAAATGCTTAGCAGTATTTCGTCTGCCGTTACGTTCTGAGTTCAAATTCTGCCGAGGTCGACTTTGCCCTTCATCCTTTCGGGGTCGATAAATTAAGTACCAGTTACGCACTGTGTTCGATGTAATCGACTTAATCCCTTTGTCTGTCCTTGTTTGTCTCCTCTGTGTGTAGCCCCTTCTGGGCAGTAAAGAAATAAGAAACGTTAGGACGCCGGGCGAAACGCTTAGCGGTATTTCGTCCGTCTTTACGTTCTGAGTTCAAATTCCGCCGAGGTCGACTTTGTCTTTCATCCTTTAGGCGTCGATAAATTAGGTACCAGTTGCGTACTGAAATTGATCTAATCGGCTGGCCATCTCCCCAGAAATTTCGAGCCTTGTGCCTGGAGCAGAAAAGAATATTAGATACACTTCAAGTGGTGAGCTGGCAGAATCATTAGCATGTTGGGCAAAATGCTCAGCGGCATTTCGTGCGTCTTTACGTACAGAGTTCAAATTCTGCCGATGTTGACTTTCTTTCATCCTTTCGAGGTCGACATAATAAATACTAGCTGAGTACCGGGGTTGATTTAATTGACTTACCTATTCTTCAAAATTGCTGGCCTTGTGCCAAAATTTGAAATCAATATTAGATACGCTTACAGAAACATTTAGCTTTGTTTTACAAGCTTAGTTTTGTGCATAACACATTTTGTTATCTTCTTTCCTCTCAACGTATTTTGATCATTTCTCGTCTTCTCTCTATTAACTAACAATGTTTAATCAATGTTTACGTACTTAATTATTAACTGAGCTCCACTTTCTAGATATTTGAAGACATCGCATTTGTTTGTTGCATAAACATTTTTGTTGCCTGTCTTTCAATCAAAGTAGCAGTATTTTGAAGACATCAGCAATATGAAATAACAACCCCGCATTACCCTGCTATTTTACCGCCATTAACCCAAAACAGTCTTGCGTCTTAATTGTAATAAATAATCTATATGTATACATGTTTCTAAAAAGACTTTAATCAATAATTTGATAGGCTTTCGAAACGGAACAATCGCTTTCATTGTCTACACAATATTGCACACACACACATATACTAGACACACACACATACTCACACCACACAGACACACACAGACACACAAATAATAACACACACACGCCACACACAGACACACACGCACACACACGCACATACACACAAATAAAAAAAAAATTGAAAATATTTTTCAAATCTTTTAAGTTATTTAATTTGAGAAGAGCATCGTTGAACCTAGAATAAAAATTTAGCTTTGATGTATATATTAATTCTTCGTTCTCAAGCAATATGTCTTCTACTTCAGATATTTTATCACATTTCTTGAACATATTCAGTCAAGTTCTTTCTTTCTTTCTTTATTGCTAGCTTCATTCATAGATTGCACTGCACTCGTGTCAGGGTCCATTGTTCAAGAGTTTTAGTCGGTTATTTGAAATCCGCCGTAGTTTGTCTTGTATTTCCTAACACTGACCTTCAGAGGGATGAAAGTCGAGTTTGACCGAGCGTAAAGGAATGTGCTTGAAGCAGATCAAAATAAAACAACCACAAGGTATCTTTGTCTGACGCTCCAAACTTGAAGCATCTCCTGTCGCTATTCACAAATACACACAGATACACATAAACACGCACACACACACACACGCACGCACACACATGCACACACATGTATGCACCTTGCTCCTACCTTGTTCCTTCTTTCATCATTTCCATGACTTTCTTTTCTTTCTCTCCGAACTTTTTTCTCTTTCCTCTCTCTGAAGAAGAGCCATGTTCGAAACGCCACACAGGTCTCTTTTTTGCCATCTTAAACTTTCTCTGAAACATTCCCTTTGTGCGTCCTTTTGACTTTTTGTAGTTTTTGTTGTTTCTGCTGTTCATTTTTGATTTACGCATATATATATATGTATATATATATATATATATATATATGTATGGAGGAAAAAAGGAGGTCACCAGAATTTTTGAACAGCTTTTTTTTTCTTCTCAATATACTTGTCACTCCTTTTTTCTCAATATATAATATCTGTACACCACTTGTAACACTCTACACACACACATACACACACACACACACATACACACACCACACATACACACACCACACACACACACACCACACACACCACACACACACACCACACACACACACACACAGCACACACACACACAACACACACCACACACACACACACACACGTATGTAACATTCAGCAATTACCAGCTAATACTAATGCGCCGAAACGAATGTAGTGATTTGTAATAAAGCCTGTTCATTTAACCTTTGCCTATGAAAATTCATTATATATATATTTATATATATATATATATATATATATATATATATGTATGTATGTATGTATGTATGTATGTATGTATGTATGTATGGACGTATATATATGTGTGTGTGGTTTGTGGATGTAAACTATATAGCAAATATATAAACTGAGCAAATTTTCTATTTCTCAGTATGCTGAAAAACAAAACAGGATTAACATCAGAGGTTTTTACATCATTCTGGTTAATTCTGTAATAATTAGCTGCTAATTCGTTTATATACTCAACAAATCCTATAGCTACTGGAGCTACTAATTTGCATATCATAAGTGTTTGTGCATACCTTCACACATGCGCACACACATATGCAGGGGGCACACACACGTGTTTGTATGTGTATATTTACATTTGTAGGCATATATATATATATATATATATATATATATATACATATATATATATATATATATATATATATATATATATATATATATATACACAAATATGCATACGTATATAGACACATATTTACATAATTAAATCTTTATGTATAATACATTAAAAGTCAGACTGAATTTTACTTGTTTGCTTGCAATGTTACCCAGCCAAACTGGCGCACAATGGGAAAATACTATGACTTCAGTACCCCTCAAATGTAAATACGAACGGAATGAAACAAATTTCACGTAAATCGGATAAGTGGTTGTGAAGATATTAAGGGTTTTCAGGGTATAAATACTCAAAACGGTGCATAAAGGGAAAAGTCACCGAAATTAACTTAATTCTGAAGGGAAGTAACTCTTACCTTTCGATTAGACAATGACTTGACAACGGAAAAATGCAACTTTTTTTTTTTACAGTAAATTATCATTCAGAAATATTTTTAAGTTAATGTGTTTTCAAAAATGTAAGTTGTTTGTACAATAAGTATTTATATTTTAGCTTTCTTTAAACCGACAATATTTTAACGTGTTTTTTTAAAATCATTTTCAAGTGAACATTACAAAATTTTTTATGGCATTAACATTTCGTAAAAGACCCGTTCGTAACCTCAGCGAAATAATTTTTATCCATAGGATTTTTTCGAGTGCATTCAATGTATCTCACTTCTAAAAATTTGGCTGCTATTTCTAGCATGCCCTGCTATCACGTAACAGCTATTTGCAATAAAGGACCCAAAATACCTGTTATGTGGTAGCAGGGCGTTCAAGAAATAGCAGTCAAATCTTTCCTTTTCTGGGGAAAGGAGCCGCTTACACGTGATTTCGATGTCACATTCGTTGAAAGCATGCGAAATAACCTGGAAAAGAAAAAGGATCCATGAAACAAAACTCCTTTGCTGGGAAATTCAGACTTTCCCTGTGATCCAATGGGTCATGGGTAGTCCAGCATATGTAAATACTGATTAATATGTATGGAGTAACATGTTTTCATTTATAGTTACACACTCTTGCAAATGTGTGTGTGTGTGCGTGTGCGTGTGCGTGCGTGCGTGCGTGCGCGCGTGCGCGTGTGTGCGCGTGCGTGTGTGTGTGTGTAAAAATTGATAGGATAATATATCCATAAATTATTTAGTTAATGATTTATTCTATAGTTATAATTTATGTTATAATTTAGTTATAATTTATGAAGAAATTTTCCCGATCTCTTTTCCTATGTATACTCTGTGATCTTTTTAACTTTGGCTCCTAGTGAAAGAAAGGTCGAACCAAAATACCGAGTCCTAGCAGTTTTCTCTTTTGACGTATAAGAATACTCGTAAAGTTCTAAATACTGGTTGTTTGTCAAGCAATTTAAAATTTTAATCGTAGTGTGTATATAAGAATGTGTCTATGTATACCTGCGTGTGGTGTGGTGGTGGTGGTGGTGGTGTATGTGTGTGTGTGTGTGTGTGTGTGTGTGTGTAATTAGAATTTAGAATTTCTCGAAGTAAATTACTAAAAATGCTACAATCAAGAATCATGTACTCAGTGATGGTTTATATTTGTGCCAATAATAAAATACTTTATTAAAATTCATTAATAAACGACACTGCAAACTCTCATCATAAAGTAGATTCTGATGTATAATAATGACTTGGCAAAGGCTTTAGAACATCTGACAAAATGCGTTGTATTTTTGGCCAAGGTCTTTTGCCTTGAGCTCAAATCATGCTAAGCTTATCTTTGTCTTTCATCCTTTCAGGGTCGATGAAATAAATATCAGTCAAATACTGGAATTGATACAATGGACTATATTCCACTTACGAAATTTTGGCCTTCTCTCTATTTTGTTAAATGAATTGATAATCCGAATGCATAGCCTCGAGAAATCACTTTAAAAATCTCAATAAATTTCAAAACGCAGGATCGCAAACACCTAAAAATGGCGGTTCTAAAAAAGACAAAAAAAAAAAAAAAGAATTCAACTGAAAATTTAAATATAAGTAATACGATCCAGTATTTTCCCAATTTAAATCAATGGAAAATATTTTAACCTTAACAGAATCTTTGAAAGACATATCTATGAAATTGCTAGATCGGTGCTGACGCCCTTGTTGTGGTTGTTAGTGTTGATGTTATTTTCATTTTTGTTTATCCCCAATTTTATTCAAACGGATTAATTAATCAGTTTGAATATTGATAGCTGTGATCACCTTACCCTTTCTGCTTGGCAATTAATTGGGTTCCTATCCTTTTCTGAGGCCTCAGGATGTGATCTGAATTAAATTCCATTAGTATTTTCTTACAAGACGAGTGCCCACATAGAGACTCCATCATTTGCTCGTGTAAAGTTATAGTAATTTGATATGGGTAATTTCACCTGCAAATTCTAAATAGTTTACTCCAGAGCGCGTCATGATTCAATAGAATACATGCCACGACCAGTTAAGATGAGCTAATAATTATTACTGATCGAAAAAGTCATAGCTGGAATACTTTTAGCCATAGACATGTTCAATCAATGCCAAAACATGCAGATAAACTGTATTGGTAGACCTGAAGAAGGCAAGGTATGAGCTTTGGGTAGAAAACATCGATGTAGTAGAAAATGAATTTATCATAGACAATAGACTAGAAATGTTAAACGACCACATGTTTGATATGATTAAAAAAATTCAGTTTGAGGAAATGTGATGTCCATTATTTTTGCATACCCTTTTGATCGGTGAGGTTGATGGAGCTAATATTTAGTCTGAATTTCAGTTAATTAACTATCATAGATAATCTGGGACGAAGAAGAGAATTATAGACGAATGAATTGCTATGAAGTATGGATTAAGCATGACATTTCATACAAGATTTGAAGGTTCAGGAAATAAGACTAACACGAGAAAGAGGTTATGGGTGCATGAAGTAGGCTTGATTAAATGTATCGATATATACCATTATAGTAATTTAAGAGAAAGAGAGAGGAAGCTGCAACCTCTAAGCTGAGAGAGTGTTTGTTGGCTAAGGGCTGTAGTGTGGTTGGAAATAAGTATTATTAAATTTGATGGATCACTATTTTCTTTTAACTATCACGTGGAGTACTTGAATTAATTGGTGTTGAATGTTTCTTTTTTTTATCCTCTTGAAATGAAAGCCCAGCGCTGAGGATTCAGTTTTGGTAATAATGGAAATGAATGATCTCCATTGGAAGTCATCAAAGATTGCGTGGCATAGAATTTGTGGGGACACTGAGAGTTTTTGTTACGTTTTGTTTATGATTAGGGTAAGTGTAGTGTCGCAAGAATGTTTCCATGATGGGTGGTGGTTTTGTTCTGTTATGGAACGAAATTATGTCACGTGTCAACTGGAAGATTGTTTTATAATGTTTATAGAAGTCATGTAT
>NC_142929.1:46815798-46838298 GCF_046866305.1 Octopus bimaculoides | reverse complement strand
TTTAAGGTACCTAATGCTTTATGAGTACAAAAAAGGAAACTCTGCAGCCGAAGCGACTCGAAACATACACCCAGTTTATGGGAAAGAATGCTTGAATGAAAGAACTTGCAGAAGATGTTTTGCAATATTCAGTAGTGGAGATTTCAGCCTTGAAGATGAACATCGAACAGGACGTCAAGATGAGTTTGATGATAAGCTCCTTGAGGCATTACTTGAAGAAAATCCTGCATTATTAGTTGACGAATTGGCAATAAATTTTAGCTCAAACCATACAACTGTTCAACATCATCTTCAACAACTTGGAAACGTTCCTAAACTTGGAAAATGGGTGCCTCATGAATTGTCCGAAAGCAACCGCTAATCCCGAGTTGACATCTGCTCTTCTCTCCATTCTCACGAACTCATTTCACCCTTTTTGGATAGACGAAAAATGGATCTGCTATCGAAATGTTAAATGCCGTAAACAATGGCTTGGTAAAAGGGAAAAAGCTCGACCACAACCGAGAAGGGAACTTTATGGGAAAAAGGTTCTTCTCTCTATCTGGTGGGATTGCAAAGGAGTAATTCACTTTGAATTGTTACCACCTAATTCAACAATCAATGCTCAAGTCTACTGTCAGCAATTAGAGCGTTTGAACCAAGCATTGAAGAAAAAGAAACCCACTTTATTAAATCGAAAAGGAGTGATGTTTCATCAAGACAATGCGTGACCCCACACTGCAAAGATCACATCACAAGATCGAAGAGCTTGGTTGGGAAAAAATTCCTCATCCACCTTATTCTCCCGACCTTGCTCCTTCAGACTACCATTTCTTTCGCAGTTTACAGAATCATTTGTGGGACAAAACTTTCGCAAGCCAGGAGGAGGTCGAAATTGACATTTCAGAGTTCTTCGCTTTGAAATCAAAAGAGTTTTACATTGATGGGATTAAAAAACTTGTAAATAGATAGAAGAAAGTCCTAGATAATCAGGGAAAGTAGATTGATGTTTAAATTTCAATTAAATATAACATTTGATCACTTGTTTTCTTTATTCAAAATTCGGACAGAACTTATGGGATGACCTGATATATATATATATATATATATATATATATATATATATATATATATCTATATATATATATATATAAAGAGAGAGAGAGAGAGAGACAGACAGAGAAAGACAGAGAGAGAATCTTTTTCTTGATCTTTTATCTTTTACTTGTTTCAGTCATTTGGTCCCCTCAACATCGCTTGACAACCGATGCTGGTATGTTTACGTCCCCGTAACTTGGCGGTTCGGCAAAAGAGACCGATGGAATAAGTACTAGGCTTACAAAGAATAAGTCCTGGGGTCGATTAGCTCGACTAAAAAGCGGTGCTCCGGCATGGCCACAGTCAAATGACTGAAACAAGTAAAAGAGTAAACTGGGCTAAATGGATGCTACACAAGGATGCTACGAATGACCTTAAATGTGAAATGATAGCAGCATATGACAAATGAATGCCTTTAGAGAAACTTGCCGAAAGTTAGCGAGACGGCTGTGACTGCGACTGTATGTTCAAAGGCCTGGTGAACCATAATATTTGCAGAGTAAATAAATATTAAATCAGGTCTGGAAAATTAGGTACGTTTTTAATACCATATTACACAAGTTTTATTACAGTATAGGAAATAATACTTTCGACTCGTTCTCCGAGGAGTTATAGTTAGAAAGTCCTCTATATGTCCTCCACATGTATATAACTATTCTGAATTTATTATATTTATAGTATTATCAACATTCAGGTAAGTGACAGGAGCAACGTGAAATAAAGTGTCTTACTCCAGGATACAACGTGTTGTCGTGAATCGAGCGCACGACCTTGCAATACCCTAATCACTAAACCACGCGCCTATACTCAGTGATCTATATACAGAGATAGACATGCATGCATATGTGCATATATATATATATATATATATATATATATACATGTATACATAGATATATACATATATGCATATTATCATACATATGTACATATATGCATACGTATCTATATATATTTATATATGCATACAAATATACATATATACATATATGCATATATACACTTATGCATACATACAAATATATCCAAATATATACATTTATACACACATATGCATACATAATACATACATACATACATACATACATATATATATATATAGTCCGTTCTTTTTGTTCTCTTCATTTTCTTTCTTCATTCCTTTAAATCGAAGACACAAGGCTCGAAACGTCACAGACTTTTCTATTTTTCCTGGGCGTCAAACTAATACACTTTGTTCCTTGTTGTTGTCTTTTGATTTTTTTTTTTTACATTTGCACCATATGTTTATGTATATATGGATTTTAGTTTTCCTGTGTTTGTCATAACTTCGCATTGCTTTATAGATTTACAATGTAGTAAAAAAAAAAAGAGATACGCAGCGCCCATGCTCTTTTGAATTCACGTATATTTGTGTAGAGAAAACCACAACTTCCTTCACGAAACTGCTGCACGAAAATAATGACGTATTCTTCAGTCGGAGCCCTAATGGGAGTGCTTGTAACAGGGTAGGAGATATTTTTGACAAAGTGCTCGACAGAGGTAATGACTCCGGAATTGCAAGTTTGTCGAAGAATTTTGATAACCACGTTGGTAGACTTAATTACTACATAGTCGTGTTATATTACTATCATAGTAGTCTTACTATTCACTATACCGAAACAAATCATCAGGAAGCCAAAATGCGTGTATATATATATATATATATATATACATATATATACATATATATACATATACACACATATATATATATACATATACACACATATATACATATGTAATTTAAAATTAGGTGGAATATATAATACTACTTCCTAAAATCAGAGCCATTGCTCCAAAATCCACCATATATATGGAGAGAGAGAGAGAGAGAGAGAGAGAGAGATGTATGTATGTATGTATGTATGTATGTATGTATGTATGTATGTACGTACGTACGTTTGCGTATGTATGTATGTTGAACAACATAGCGAAGACTTGATTTTCTATTTAGAGACAATAATCATTTAAATCGGGTCACTTCTGACTTTCTAATCGATCCAAATATTTTATTCTTAAAACTTGTATCTTCATATCTCTGATGGATGACATCCTTTGATACTACTTATGTCAGCCGCTGCTAGATGCTGTTCACTTAATCTGTCAATTCTTTACAGAAAACCCTCAAATTTTGTGCTACTAGTGTGCTGTATTTTTTCCTATATATATACATATATATTTTTTTTATCACATCAAAATGGCTTCCTACGTAATCTTGCTCCGAACATTTCTTGCTCTTAATATACTTTAGTTTATTTGAAGCATTTTATCGCAAGATTTAAATATATACTGACTCACATATCATCGTCACTCTTTTCCTCTCAACACAAGTGGCAATGATTTGGTTCTGTTTACGATGTGATCTATTTTTTAAGGTGGAAAATGTTGAATAAATGTACATTCTTTCCAACTTTGTATTGTTATTTTTATTTCTCTGTTCAAGACAGTGAATCGGTTAAGTTATAAGCGTACGATAATCATTCCAAATCTCTGCGCCCAGAGTTCAAATCTCACAAAGATCGACATTACCTATAAGTCTTTCGGGGGTCAATAAATACGTGGTCTGATCAATAAGTATCCGGACTATTGCCATAGTAACGAAACTAAAGCACGCAAAGTAAAGCTTTGCGATACCTGATCAGAAGCCTGTGCAAGGTTTTCAAGAAGTTTCCATCATTCTCGACTCAAGCAAGGAGATCTTGTGCAAATTAAACCCAAATGTCTTTTTGGTCAGCTGAAAGCAATTTTGGCACAAACTTGGCAGACACGCGTCTCGTATGGAAATATTCAGTGATAATGGAGTGAACTGAACTATAACTAATCTGCACATCCTCTGATAAATCACGGATGGTGGTTCGACGATTTCCTCTCACAGCTGCACGCACAGCTGCAATGTTTTTTCTCAGTTCTGCTGGTTGCGGGTCTCCCAGAACGTTCGTCGCTATAGACATTTTTCCGGCCATCTTGGAAACGTCTGAACCTCTCATAAACTAGTGTGCGGATCATACACTCCTCTCCATACACTTTCTGCCATTTTGCGTAGGCTTCTGAGCAGATGTCACCACGACAACTTTCTCTGTCATGGTCAATGCGAATATCACACGCTACACACGTTTCTTCCTAGCACTGCTCTAAACAGCAGAAGTGAGCTAGAACGTTAAAACTTAGTGCACGTACACAGCAGAGTCCGATGTCAATCTGTACCAAGCGGCTTTACTCTGTGTACTTTAGCTTTGTTACTATGGCAACAGTCCGGATACCTATTGATCAGATCTCGTAATTTACCCATCCATTACTTGAGTCAATTATGCTTTGGTTCTTTTGTTCATTCTTTCCGGAATAAACCGGTTGTGATGTCACATACATCTACATATATGTATGTATGTATGTATGTATGTATACATTTATAATAATTGTATGTGTGTGTGTGGGGGTGTGTGTGTCTGTACTTGTTCTTGTGTTTGTGTTTGTCCCCACCGTTGCTTGAAAGCCTGTGTGGTTTGTTTACGTTTCTCTAACTTAGCGGTTCGGCAAAAGTATCCTATATGATAAGTACCAGACTTTAAAAAATTAAGTTTTGTGGTCGATTTGGTCGACGAAAACCCTTCAGAACGACGCTGCAGCATGGCTGCAGTCTAATGACTGTAACTAGTCATTAGACTGCTATTGCATCGATCTGTCAAAGAAAGAATATGATCGATGCCTCATAGACACGGTCTTTATTAAATCACTCAAACTGCTAAAAACAGTTGCAAAAGTTACCCCAGTCATACGTCAATCTCTTTAAGAGCGGATACATTGTGGTCTAACAGTATAAATCTATCTATTCAACATTGTTTAAGCTGGGACTAAAAATACGTAAGAACAGTAGTAGCGTTTTAATCCGTACTATATTGTGACAATTTTAGTCTCACATCTGTATTCTTTATAGCTGCAAGTTTCTCTTTGTTTAAAAGGGAAAACGTTATTTTCTCTGAAAATATGAAACAACTCAACCTTAAGAAAATATATAGGCTTCTTGCTCTAACGTAGAGGTTTTCAATTATATTCCACCAATTTGTTTTCTTCCTCGCATTTGTGATTAAAACGGCCTTCAGCGTTTGTTATGTGCTATGTTATGTATGATAGAATATAAAATATAAAGCATCCGATAATATAAATACTTCGGTTTCATTCGGCTTAATTATGGGGAAATGACCTGAAGTAAAAGGTTTAGAAAATCATTGCTGTGTTTTATGGAGTATAAAACAATGACAATTCGTCTGAAATAAAGAGCTAAGCATATTTCTTCAATGGCGCATATTGAAAGAGTGGATGAATGAAAAATCGACGACTAATTATGAAGATGAGTAGAAATTAATAACAAAACAATATGGACACTCATAACACGTGAGTGAATAAAAGGGATAATTTAAGTATTTACTTTACTAATCAATAGAAATCTGTACAACGGCAATAGCTACAAACAAGCTAACTAACAATAACGCATTTTATCAGGTAACTTATGAGACTAGATATAATGGAAACTTCCCTGAATGGCGCATAAAAGGGAGAACAACTAAGTGGTAGGTGGTCTTGCATGAAATGTCAACCAAATCTGCTTCAAGTCATGGCTGAATGATTTAAATAAGTAAAAGTTCATTTCACGTTCTGAGTTCAACTTCTGCCTTGGTCATCTTTGTTTTTCATCCCCACAAGGTTGATAAGATGTTATACCAGTTCAAGTACAGATAACGGTGGCATCGACTTACCCACCTCTTCCAAAAATTACTGGCCTTTTTTACCAAAATTTGAAACCATTAAAGACGACGAGCTGGCGAAATCGTTAGTGCGTCGGGCAAAAAGTTTACTGCTATTTCTTCCGGATCTTTGCATTCGGAGTTCAAATTCCACCAAGGTCGCCTTTGCCTTTCATCCTTTAGATACCGATAACATAAGATATCAGTTAAATACTGGGGTCGATATAATCAGCGTGTCCCAACCTTTAAAACTGATGGCCTTGTCCCAAAATTTGAAACCATTGTTATTAGCTGTAGTAGTTGTAGTGGCAACAACAGTCGCAGCTGTCACTTAAGTAGGGTTAGTAAAGATGAAATCAATAGCTTTAATAGTAGCTTATCTAATGATAGGCAATAGCAAAATACAATACAATGAAACATCAGTATGTGGGTGTAAAATAAAAATCTATCTGTCTGTCTTTCTCGCAACCTATCAATCTGTCTATCTATCTATCATCTCTTCTTCTGTATCGTCATGTTTGCGACACTGTTGTTGTTGGCACTCCGTCGCTTACGACGTGGAGGGTTCCAGTTTATCCGTTCAACGGAACAGCCTGCTCGTGAAATTAACGTGCAAGTGGCTGAGCATTCCACAAACACGTGTACCCTTAACGTAGTTCTCGGGAATATTCAGCGTGACACAGTGTGACAAGGCTGACCCTTTGAATTACAGGCACAACAGAAACAGGAAGTAAGAGTGAGAGAAAGTTGTGGTGAAAGAGTACAGCAGGGTTCGTCACCATCCCCTGCCGGAGTCCCGTGGAGCTTTAGGTGTTTTCGCTCAATAAACACTCAACGCGCGGTCTGGGAATCGAAACTGCGATCCTATGACCGCGAGTCCGCTGCCCTAACCACTGGGCCATTGCGCCTCCACGTTTGCGAAACTAGTGGTTTATTAATCACTCACTGTTTTACTGTATCAGTAGAAGTTAAATTTGTCCAAGCATGCGGTTGATAGTGGATACTTGCCTCTGATGACATGCAAAGACGCAGAAATCATGATTTAGTAAATTTACCGCCGCTGCTGCACGCTTTTTGTCTGTTATTGATATATTTTTGTGCTTTTTAGCACTATACGTCTATATGAGAAGCTTTCTCATGACAAATACCGTCATTTGTGTCTTTCGGTAGTATATCCACGTTTAATAATATATACAGAATGATATGTCCGTGTGCATGTAAGCGTGCATGTGAGTGTCTGTATCTACATATAAATATATATAATATACATGGATGCATAATGGCTTTTGCGTGCCTGTGTGTACATGTGTGTGTTTGCATATATAAGCGTGCGTGTGTGTGCATGTGTAAGTGCGTATGTATATTTTCATGAATAATAAATATGTTCTGGGAAACCTCTCACGGAGGATTCTCAAAACACCACCTAGCGATCATTGTGCTGTAATATATACTGATAGCGGGGTCACACAGCGGCCAGATATTTCACAAGGTTAGCAACTTTCATCACCGTTTTTACTGCGAGATGACTGTATACAACTAGACAGCAGTCGCGATGTTATAACCAGCAGCTCTTATATTGCTCAGTTTTCACGACTACCTGCTTTACTGTCTCACAGTGCTTTCGATACAAGCTGGTCAGCAACGTAGCTAGAGTTGTGTGTCACTCAGAATAGCCCGTTTTGTCGTGTTCTGGTGCCCCAAACCTATACAACAGACACAAAAGTGCCGCCTCACGAAGGCGACGCTCAAGAGTAGAAATTTTCCTAGCTACATCTTTGAGGTTGCTGCATTAGGATACGACTCGTACAAATTTAGAGCATAAATCATTCTATATATGCCATCTCCAACTGAATGGAAGGACATATACACCGGAAACGCAATTTCATTACTGTGCAGATTGCTTTCATTAAAGTCACAATTTAGCCAGACCATCACATTATACATGTATGCACATAATGTGCAATGTATGGATAAAGACACTCATTTACATGGTCATGCGTCTATTGTATACATATATACAAATGTACACATAACTTCGTAAAATTGTGCATTCAGTTTTTTTCCAGAATATTTCACAGTATTTCACCGAAATTAAACCCCTCATATTCAAAATAACTTTAGCTAGCAAAGCGTTCTTGTTACATCCAAAATTACTAAAGTCAAAAGAGAGAACATGTGTATCTGTCCGCCTGTCTATCTATCTATCTATCTATCTATCTATCTATCTATCTATCTATCTATCTATCTATCTATGTGAATGTATGTGTGTGTGTTCGTGTGTGTGTGTGTGTGTGTGTGTGTATGTGTGTGTGTGTGTGTATGTGTGTGTGTACATATATATGTACATAAAGTAATGTTTGTTGCCAGAACATGACTGTTCTGTACGGAACTAGTTACTTTGCTTATACATACATACATACATACATACATACATACATACATACATATATATCGTTGCTACTTTGTTAAACTGTCGTATGTCCAAATTTGGCCAAATGCGTTTTTTTTTTCTCAATATTTAATTTTGCTTGCAATAGCCGGTTCATTTGGTCAAACTATCGTATCTCCAGCTGCTTCAGATGCCAAGATATGAAAATTGTCGAAACGTAGTACAACGGTTTAGCATTTTTCAAACATGTAGGTAGTCCCACATACGACAATTTTTCATAAATATTTCTGACTGAAATTGTAATATATGCATGGGGTTACGATTTTATGCACTCAACAACGTATTATTGTTAAACTTTATTTAACTGTTGCTAATGGAAAAAGAAATGGAATGGTGAAACTATTTTATCGTTTTCTGAAAAAGCAACGTTTAGGACTTATGAAACTTTTGCATAATAGCAGCGATATATATTTATACAAATTTAAAAAGTGGCTTATTAACAATCAGAACCTAAAGGCAAAATTAACTAAGGTCACAAAAGTGACACAGAGTACTGACTAGCACCGCTAAAAATAAGAGTCAAAATAACTCAAAACCCACAAAATCATTGTCTTACTGACTGACAAAAGGAAGGTAAGAACCCAACGTACATAGCCTGATCGCGATTTCGGATTTTGATGTAGACCATCTTAAACCTCATCAGCTGCTCTTAACTCATAGGGTTAAACTCAACTACTTTCAGTTTTATAAGAAAGACCGTTGAATGTGCGTGCTGATTTCCGAAACGGTAAAAATGTAAACAAGAAATTAAAAAGAGTAGCTTATTAGCAATTAACACCTAAAAGCAAAATTAATAGAGGTCACAAAAGTGACAGAGAATACTGACTAGTACCGCTTTTGCTAAAGACAAGAGTTAAAATAAATCAAAAGCCACAAAAATCACTGTCTTAATGACTGACAAAGGGAAATAAGTCCCGGGGGACATAGCCGGGGCGGGATTTCGGATTATCTCCCTTTGTCAGTCATGAAAACAGTGATTGTGTAGCTATTGAGCTATTTTAACTCTTATCTTTAGCAAAAGTGGTGCTAGTCAATACTATCTGCCACTTTTGTAACCTCTATATATTTATACACGCGCGCGCACGCACACACACACATACATATATACATACATATACATAATAACAATTTAGTCTTGTCATTTGGCTGAATGTATATTTTCTACTGAGTAAATAAAAAAATTTCCTGTAGAAGGCAGATTCTATTGAATGGAATAATATTTTAGAAAGACCAAGGTACCTCGAAATCTGATTTCTCGTTGTCTGCCAAAAATTTTCTTTTATATTCCCAGTATTACTTCATATACTTTATATTTTCCATGAAATTTACTAGTTGGCAGAATCACATCAGTAATGTGGTCTCTTATGGCGATATTGATATAATACCTTTCTTCATTCAGACATGAAGATGTAAATTTAGAGGAAGAAAATAGGAGATTTTTCTTACGCCTCTACGACCTAAGTGAATTAATAATGATTTATTTCAC
Organism: Octopus bimaculoides; assembly: GCF_046866305.1. Lineage (NCBI taxonomy): Eukaryota > Metazoa > Mollusca > Cephalopoda > Octopoda > Octopodidae > Octopus > Octopus bimaculoides. The sequence continues at coordinate 46,828,526 of NC_142929.1, read as the reverse complement.
TATGGTGTGCTCCGTAAATCAAGACACAAGTTCCTGGTGTGTCCTGTATCGTCATTCGCGTTTCGTTTCGTTCTCTGTTGAGGACGCTATAGCATTTGGAAAAGTCGTAAATAATACTTAGTCGAATTTTACACAAAATATCAGACCTTTGTGTCCGGTCAAAAAGCAACAAATTACGGTGCTTCATGCCAAAAGTATGGTGTTTAATTTTAAGAGAAAAAGATATAGACATAATAGGTATTGACAGGAATTTAGTATTTTGCTATTACCTATACTGAAATGGTATGAAACCAAATCTATGCTAACGGAACGCTTAAATTCCTTTATTGAATAAATCCAGGACAAAGCTCGCCTTCCGGTTACATTCCCTTTGGTTTATAAAAGCCAGTAATTTTGAGGAGTGGACGCCAGTGTTCAACTGGTACTTTATTTTATTGACCCCGAAAGAATGAAGAGCAAAGTCAACCTCGATGGTATTTGAACTCAGAACGTAAAGATGGATGAAATGCCACTTAGCATTTTCTCTGGCGAAAGATTCCACCCGCTCGCTGCCTTAATTACATGAAATAAACCTTTCTGCTCTAGGCGCACGGCCTGAAATTTCCAGCGTGCGGAGCTAGTCGATTACATCAACCCCAGGGTTCAACTTGTACTTATTTCATCGACTACAAAAGGATAAAAGGTAAAGACGACCTCGGTGGAATTTGGACGTAAAGACGGACAAAATGTTGCAGACCATTTTGTCCTGTGGGCTAACGATCCAACCAGTTCGTCGCCTTAATTACATGAAATAATTGAAGTTTAAAACTACAACTATATCGATGCTGACGGCCACGGTGATGACGACGTGAACAAAAATGAAGGTGACAATGAAATTGTTGGCATTCATATAACATCATGTAATATCGGAGGCAACAGGGCCTCCTGACACATACATACTAGCAGTGTAAATTGGCACGCAGCCTGAATTTTAAATAATCCTCATTGAAAGCTCCACAAATGAAATTAGGGTGTGTGTGTGGGAGTGTAGGTGAGGGAAAGAATACTGTCCTCAGTCGTTTGCCGTTTTCTGTTCTGTAGCCTACCTCATTTATTATATTTTGCTAATGTCTCTTTTCTCGAAGGCTAACTTCCAGTACACATAGCGCTATCTCTTGCAATTGTTTCTTCTAGCTTCAAAATCAATTCATTGCAGACGTTTTTCTATGAAATTAAACCTTTTAAAGGAGACAGAAGTCTACAACCAGTCTGCATGGAACGGTTTACCTTTCGACGACAGTCTGAAAAACACCACAAAATCCATCGAAAAAGAACTGCAGAAGCTGCCTAACAATTCTTTACCCTTCTCACTATAGATTTTTCTCTTCTCTTTTCGTTGTGTTGACATACACACTTGTCTTAATGATGTAATGATTGTCATTTAAAGAGCAAACCTCTTCATGTTTATTAATTCACCCACTCCTCTCAATTTTTCTAGAGACTGCAATTCAAGAGAAATGAAGTGAAATTGTAAAATTTAGTCACATCTGGTGGCAAGCAGAATATAAAGAATTCCTTGTGTGCGTTTGTATAGATGAAAATCAGTAATTTATGGCGCAAATAATTATGTTAAAGTATCGATTGGAAATTATAGCAATGATTTGATTGTTCAATGCTAATCACGTGTGACTTTTACGCCTCGGAAGCGTAGGGTTGCATTTTCTGAAGGTCACGCACCATATTTCTATATAATTTTATTGGTTATTCTCCTCGAAGTAGTTAAGTATTTGAAAGTAATGTTTCGTGATTGAAGGAGATGGATAGTGGTAGTGGTGGTGGTGGTGGAACAATCTGTAGCAAGTACAGACAGACAGACAGGCGGAAACTATAGCGGTATATATGTATGGAGGAAATTATAAGCGATGACAATGTACTTAAAATGTCGTCTTCTTCTTCTTCTTCCTTTTCTTCTTCTTCTTCTTCTTCCTTTTCTTCTTCTTCTTTTTCTTTTTCTTCTTCTTCTTCTTCTTCTTCTTCTTCTTATCATTATTATTATTATCATTATTATTATTATCATTATCATTATTATCATTATTATCATTATTATTATTATTACTGGCGGCGAGTAGCAGAATCGTTAGCGCACCGGTCGAAATACTTAGCAGTATTTCGCCTGTCGCTACGTTCTGAGTTTAAATTCCGCTGAAATCGACTTTGCCTTTCATCCTTTCGGGGTCGATGAAATAACTACCATTTGAACACTTGAGTTGATGTAATCGTCTCATCCCTTCCCCCAAAATGGCTGCACTTGTGGCAAAATTCGTAACAGTTCTTCTTATTATTAATAAAAAAATTATTATTTCTAAATCTCTGAACGAGAAACATTCAGTTACAGTACTCTAGGGTAAAGATTATTATTATTATTAATACTCTGATTAAGGCAGTGATCTGGCAGAATCCTTAGCATGCCGGACAAACAGCATAGCGGCATTTCGACCGCCTTTACAGTTTGGACTTAAATTCCGACAAAGTCGACTTTGCCTTTCATCCTTTCGGGGTCGATAAATCAAGTACCAGTTACGCACTGGAGTCGATGTAATCGACTATCCTAACCCCACCAAATTTTCAGGCCTTGCACCTAACAACAACAACAATAATAATAAAAATGATAATAACTTTAACAAATACTGGAATATTTTATATTAGAGAAGATTAATTTTGATGGTCCTATAAATATATAATAATGCTGATTAAAAATAGTGAATCAAATAAACCGAATGTCGAAAATACTGAATCACTGTGTAAGTAAAACTTGTAAAATTTATTGATTTTCACTTCTTGTAATTAATGAAGTAGAAATGTTCGTAGTGGTTTGCAATCTGAAAACACGTGTAAACACGCTATCGGAATACGGTTCATATCATCACCTGGAAAGAAAGAAGACAAGTAATATAAATAAGAAGTTTATAATTCAGTCGAAGGTCTAAGTGAGGATATATACCTTGAATTTCTTGCATAAAGAGAGCGTAGAAAAGTTAATTTGGTCGCAAACAAATAAAACAGTCTCCAGAGGAAATGGTGACAATCCAAAGGATGAATGAGCGGAAATGGCATGAACGCTTCTACATGTATATTTTACACACACACACTTTACATCCCAAAACGAAACAATGGATTTCGATATAGCATTCTGCATTCTGCTAGGATTTTGAAGAGAAAAACAAACATTAAAGGTGCAGGCTTTACAATATAGAATTGCAGTGAATCATAACCTGGAGTCTTGTAATATGTATAGTTGGAGTTTTTCACTAATCTAAACTATATTGTTAGCTTGGGATGCCAACAGGGAGCTTATGAAGCATTTTGCCCATATTGATATTCCCTCATCATTAGCTCTGTTTTATATATATATATATATATATATAAATGAGCACTCATGTATATATATAAACAAAATTTTAATACCTTATCGTGGCACCTATGAAAAGTGTCTCTTAGTCTTAAGTGAAATGTTCGTTGTAACAGATAAGTTTTCTTACTTTCTAGAATTTCCCAAAATAAATCTTTTCAAAATTCTTTTAAGTAATTAAAAAAAAAAACAAACAGATAAAATTTCAGCTTTTAGTACGTTGCAGCAAAGAAAGAAACGGCATCAGTTTGCAAATGAAGACAAAAATTAAAGAACCATTCACCTACAAGCTGACAGAAAACATATGAATGAAGCTTGATTGAAAGAAAACAAAACGTGAAGGCAAAATCACCAGGCAGTTAACAGAAATCGTAAGTCAGGAGCCCGCTGAAATGGAAATGAAGCAGAAAGGAGAACTCACCCGAAAGCCAGTAGAAATTGTAATCCTTCAATACTGCTTCGAGGAAACCTTGAAATAAAACAAAGATAGCTACCGCTGTTTATTTTGTTTCTTTCTAAGAATATTGTCAAGGTCAATAACTGTCAAATACTTTCTAAGCATGCTGTCCAAAACCAAAACTTTTCGGCGAGAACAATGGAGACGGGTGTAGCTTTTATGAAGCAACATTTCAAGATAAGGTAACAAACAACTGTGCGTTAAATGTAATATTAAGCTTGAACCACTACTGGGCTGAGAGAGAGAGAGATAGAGAGGGAGAGGGAGAGGGAGAGAGAGAGAGAGAGAGAGCACAACAATGCCATGCCGATGTCTACACTACGCGTCAGAAAATGGCAAAAATCAAGCTATAGAAATTATAGCCCCTCATTGAAATTTTAAGGAAATATTTATCACGTAAATGGATCACATACGTCAACCGAAAACGAGCGACCAAGCTTTACTCAGATTTTTACATACGACACATTATAAGACGGTGAACAAACTGCTATACGAGTCCAATCTAAATACTGAGGTAATGTTAACTTACAAAATTGCTAACATCGAGTCAATCCATGCGTCAGATACATCAATCTTAACCGAGCAGAATGAACTTATATTGGCAACGAGAGCTGAAAAGAAACCAAATAATGAGCCTGAAGGGTATTATATAATGATCATTGCAAACGATGTGGCGGTTTTGCGTTCAATAAGAAAAAAGACAGCTTTGATATAGTTGTTTATATTCGTAGTCGTATTACTGCAGAAAAAGTTTGATGTTTCGAGCGAAGTTAGGAATGTTCTTCATTGCGAAATCATGTTTCCTTTTGACACAAATAGATACATAACGAATATGATGAGTATCAGAAGTGACATGCAGATTTCTCCAGTAGTACTATTGAATGAAAATGACATCAACGTGCAGGTGAAAGGAGAAAGATAAAGAAACACTTACCCGGCAGCTAAACAGAAGCCGTTTAATTGAAGCCTGATGCAAAGAAAGCAAAACCGAAAAGCATCTGCCCGGCAGCTAAAACAAACCGTATGACTACAGTCCGATTAAATGAAAGCGAAACAGTACTACTGCCGCATTCACTACTGAAGTAACATATATTACTACTGCTACGGATAGCAGCATTACTGGGCTTTACCAGATCTTGATACAATTCTGAAGTCGAGGTGAGTTTAGTAGCAATATGCAGTTGGTTACTTTGTTATGGTAAAAAAAAAGCGAAGATGTGTTGTATACATAACGAAAATAAAAAAAAGAAAGAAATAGAGCTATTTATACGGACAAATATAAAGACTTGTGGATCCTGTGGATGGAGACGATGAAATCATAGCAGAAAAGTGAATCATATTGCAGTGAATTTGCATGAATCACCTAGTTGAAATGTGGAGGTATTTCAAAATTCTACGAGCATCGCTAGATACTATAGAAAAACCGGGCATCTTTATTCCTTTACAACAAATCCAAACGGAAAGAAATTAGGATAGCCCAAGCGATCGGCCAGACATCACGACAAGAAAGTTATCTTGAAAAGCTAAAGGAGTTTCTTCATGATTTGCTTAAAGAGGATCACCTAGGAAAAGAAATCGTGTATCGGTGTAAGAATAGAGGATTACTTCATACAGATATTTTAATCTTAGCAGAAGAAAATAATTCCAGGCATTCACCTGATACAGATTAGTTGTTTGTACTGAGAATCGAAACTAGGAAAGAACCTTTAATGGGTCAATGTAGTTAGAAAGAACAAGAGCCATGGGACTATAGGTATATCATTTCTCAGCAGTTTATATATATCCTGTAGAACAAATCGTCTAACTGAAAACAAAATCAAATTTCGGAATGATCTACCTAAATTATGCCGGATAGCTCTTTTCCAACTATACTAAACAGACACCGATCTTAAGAGTGTGGTGATAAATCATGAATTATTTAAAGACTCAGACACGGGATCCAAGTAGACAGTTATTAAATCGTACTTTATAACCACGCACTTAATACAAAAGCATATAACAAGTCTGGACTTGTGAGTTTAGTGAAATCAGTAATGTACTTTTACAAATACATTACCAAATAATTGGATCGTGTGATGGTTCAAATGTCAGGTGGAAAGCAGAAGTACTAATACATTGTGCATTGACAAATGTTTAAATGTTATCTAAGTTCTGAGGCTTATTGAATTTACCATACAAAAGAAATTTCTCATAAGTATCCATCCTCCATTGCAAATGTTTCTGTGTACCTAGAAATTGAGTAAATTATTGCTATTGATTGTAATCAAATGACATAGCAAACTGTGGACCGACGTTATCTCAGATGATCCATTCTTTGAATGCAATGCTGTTTCTTGAGTGGTGAATAATATCGTCCATCCAGATATTTTCTGATATTACTGATGGTTCAATAATAGATTGTGCGAAAATCTAAAGCAGTTAAGAGAAAAAAATTGGGTGATGTGAGCAAAAATGATAGTCCGCATAATGTGCTTGGAAGAAATAAGAAGCAAGATTAGCGGTACCAATATATTTTCCAAAGAATTTTCCCCCAAAATGGTGATGGAATTGATAACAAAATTGAAGAAAAGTGTCTTCTAGAAAAGCACTTTGTCAATTACACACACACACACGCACACGCACACACGCGCGCACGCACACACAAGCACGCGCACACACAAACACACACACATATCCCGAAAAGAGGGTTCTTATCACTGTGGGAGTGCGTTGGGGGATACACTCTCATGACTATAAAATATGCGCATATTTACAAACTGTCAGCAACCTGTCGCTAGTTGAGTGAGAAGGAGCTGAATACATTTACTACGACAGGTTCCACAGTAATGTTGATGCCCTGGAAATCCATTTTTTGAGCAGGTTTACTAGTGTTTATAACTTTGACCAACTAACGACCTGTTCCTTGAGTACCAAGGAGAGAGTTTACAAAAACGATTGAGAAATTAAATAATGTAAGACAGTGGCTGTAATTAGTTCTTGGTACCTAAGGTGGCTGTCCATTAAGTCACTGTCCTTTGAAACACCTATGAGAGTGATATATCATAATATATACGGTTCTAAGAAATCCTATTCCGTGTTGGCACTCCGTCGCTTACGACGTGGAGGGTTCCAGTTGATCCGATCAATGGAACAACATGCTCGTGAAATTAACGTGCAAGTGGCTGAGCACTCCACAGACACGTGTACTCTTAACGTAGTTCTCGGGGATATTCAGCGTGACACAGTGTGACAAGGCTGTTCTTTGAACTACAGGCACAACAGAAACGGGAAGTAAGAGTGAGAGAAAGTTGTGGTGAAAGAGTACAGCAGGGTTCGCTACCATACCCTGCCGGAGCCTCGTGGAGCTTTTAGGTGTTTTCGCTCAATAAACACTCACAACGCCCGGTCTGGGAATCGAAACCGCGATCCTATGACCGCGAGTCCGCTGCCCTAACCACTGGGCCATTGCGCCTCCACCCTATTCCATATAAACAGATGAAATGAAGAAAAAAAAGAAAGGAAAACAAAAATTAAAACGAGGATAGTAACCTTGCAGACCATTCCTCGAGCTTAAAAGTCCATTCTTCAGTCTCTCATGATTAAGACCTATACTATTCCTTTCTAAAATATCGGGTTCAAAGTTTGGCACGAGGTCAGAAGTTTTGCTGGAGAGTCTAAGTCGATTAAATCGACACCAGTACTCAACTGGTATTTATTTTATCGACGCCGAAAGAATAAAAACCAAAGTAAACCTCGGCGGAATTTGAACTCAGTGCGTAGAGTCGGACGAAATACCACTCAGCCTTTTGACTGTTGTGTTAACAATTCTGCCAGCTCACCGCTTTAATCTCTTTCTAAAATATCAGATGAGCTACAGGCAAAAAAGGCTACAATCGATGCAAAGATCACGCCATCAATCCGTTGAATCTGTTAATCGAACAACTAAAGATATCGCCTTCACTGGAGTGTCTCCTCACCAAACATTGGATGGGCATCTGAATATATACAGAGATGGCACACGAGATATAGAATATTTGACTCTGAAATATGTCCTTGTGTATACCTAGAAATGTCATGAGAAATATTAAGTGCGAAAGATCCGAGGAACACAGATTGCTTCAAAAATGTATTTATTCTTTATTCAAATATATATATATTTATTCGGCTATTCAAATATGTGTTTATTCTATCAAAAATTAATTTACAAATATGTGTAAGTTTAAGATTGCTTAAAAGTATGCAATTTTTGATCCACCCTCTATAATTATACATAATATGAATACATACATGTATACATGCATGCATAAATACTTAGCGGCGTACAGACACCTGTATAGGTATGCACTCACACATCTATCTATCTATCTATCTATCTATCTATCTATCTATCTACCTATCTATCTATCTGTCTGTCTGTCTGTCTGTCTGTCTGTCTGTCTGTCCATCTAACTATTTAGCTCACTCTCTCTATACACACGCACACACACATTTACTCACACACACACACATAATCACACATATAGGAAGGATGGAAAAGACAATTATAGGTGTAATGAAGACATTTATTCCAGGTGTTACATATAGTTACAGGATATATGTAACATATATAAGTGCACTCCTTCGAAATTCGCTCGAACTTTGTCTCCCTCCAATGCAGCTTATCTGGAACTGGAGTACTTTGCGCTGATTAAAATGTTGGAGTTTCAGAATTCAATCGATCAGAACACTACACGCTCGTGCGTGCACACACAAACAAGCAGGCTCATTAAGTAATTATTCTAGCGATTTAGGAATTTAAGGAATACAAAGTCCATGATGTGAAAATGATTTGATTCGTCAGTAACGAATATTACCGAATGAGAACTGATGAAAGATGGTATTAAAAATCGAATCGTGAACTATTTCAAAATAACGTCTACAAATTTTTTTCATAATATAAACTTTACCATACAAAATACATAACGTATATATGTAGTTGAAAAGCCAGAGGCTGCGGTTAAAATCCGTGAAAAATCCATTTATAGAGTTATTGTGTTAAAAAAAAAAACGAAATATACTTCAAAGCTAGGCGAAACTAAATCACCTTAGAAAGGACCGTGCGAGCAACAGATACGTATTTCACCGTTGTTGCTGTTTCTCAATGTTATTTACTAGTATCACCACCGAAGCGAAATCGAATCATCTAGTCTGAACTGTACAGAGATAGTGAATAAACTATGCACTAGTCTGAAAGTGATATTTTTAGATCGGATTACTTTTAATTAAAAATGCGTACAAAATTTGCGGAAGTATTAAGTTGCTAAAAGAAAAAAAAAACCCTTATTTTTTTAAATGGATGCCTAAAATGTATTAAAATGAATATTTATCTGATGTAGATAAACTACGAAGCCTAAATACTGAATATAAATTTATGTCAATATTAAAAGGTATATTTAGTCTATTTTGTTTGATATAAAGAAAATAATTTAAAAGTACAAAACTATATAACCTATATCTATAATGAAAATTCATATAAATTTTAGAATATATCGTCTGTCTATTTCCCTATGAAAAGAGAGTATAGAATAAATAAATTAAGGCGATAGGGCGATAAGTATTCAAAGAATAAACTTAAAGGTTTTCAAAATTAAAAACTTCAGTAGAAAAGATATCAACGTTCTGATAAACGCTAAATGAATATCTCTGATTTCTGTTGTGTTTTAGTTAAATTATACTCAAGTATGGTATATACAAATAACTTTAAATGCCACAGGATATAAAATGAAAAGATTAAATCTAAATTAATGTTGCTTTTATTATTTCGATTAAATGAAGTGAAAAAAAATTCTAAAATAAATTTAAATGAAAATACATTAAAATTTAAATTAACTGTATTTTTGAAAACATAAAATTATCCGTTTCATTTGAAAATATTTTATAGTTTATAACATCAGAAAGGACAGCAGACAGAATTTAAAATACCGTGTTTTAAGTAAAAATTGGAACTATGTGGATTCAGTGTGTGCATGTATGCGTGTATAATATATATGTGTGTGTGTGTGTGTGTGCGTGTGCGTGTGCGTGTGCGTGTGTGTGTGTGTGCGCGTGTGTGTATCTATCTATCTATATAGTTATATATATTGACAATAAATATATATATATATATATATATATATATATAAATTTGTCTGTCGGTCTCTCCATCTATATACATATTTATGTTTATATTTGTGTGTGTGTGTGTGTGTGTGTGTGTGCATAGGTGCAGACATGGCATTGTGGTAAGAAGTTTACTTCCCAACCACATGGTCCGGGGTTCAGTCCCACTGCGCGGCACCTCGAGTAAGTGTCTTTTACTATAGCCTCGGGCCGAACAGAGCCTTTTGACTTAGGCAGTTCGGCAAAACAGACAAGAGAACAAGTAGCAGATTTACAAAAATACGTACTGGTGTCAAGTCGTTCAGCTAAGCCCCTCAAGGCGGTGCCTCTGCATGAGGCTATAGTAGAAAACACTTGCCTAAGGTGCTTCGCAGTGGGACTGAACTCAGAACCATGTGGTCGGGAAACAAACTTCTTACCACAAGCCATGCCTGTGCCATTGGGTAGGTTTTCTTAAATATTAGCACAGATTACAGTGAGGTCTCTATATGCGAATATGATCCATTCTGTATCTCTGTTCGTTAAGCAAATTGTTCGTTACATGAGGAGGAAAAGCATGATATGATGCTGTATTTGTCCATCTATCAGGAACAAATACATAAACACATATGTATGTGTGAATGTGTGCGTGTGTGTGTGTGTGTGTGTGTGTATTCTTTGTTGTTTGTACTCTGTTTAAGTTGGATCTAGTAATTTATACATAAAATTACATTATCTGAAAGTTTCCACCTTTTACTCTCTTGTTTTGCATATATACATGTATACATATTTTGTATTTGATGCATTTAAAATATTTAATATATTTGATGAGTCTTATTTGTTTATCCACATTATTGCCTCTATACCTGCTCAATTTGATCCTTCTTATAGCCTTTCTTTACCTCGTGGAATGATCCCCCGTGAAGACATCGGAGTCTAAGTTTGAATCTGTTATGTCTCAAGCTACTGCTACCTAGCACCTTCGGACGATCTCTACTCGACAGCTACTGAACTGTCACTCAACTCCTCTACCACGGCTAGACTACCTCTATTTATATGTCTTGGGTGATCCTACTTCTTCGCTTGGGGGCGTCGACACAATAGAATCTTTTTAGCACTTAGTAGTGTCTTCTATACGGAGAATCTCTGGATCTCATCTGTGAATTATGTATGTGTAAGAGAGAGAGAGAGAGAGAGAGAGGGGGGGGAGAGGAGAGAGAGAGTGAGTGAGTGAGTGAGTGAGTGAGTGAGTGAGTGAGTGAGTGAGTGAGTGTGTGTGCGTGTGTGTGTGTGTGTTTGTGCGTATATATTTGTGTCTATGTACATAGATACATACATAGGGCTGGTTTCCTGGTTTCCGTGGGGCATATATTCCACCTTGGACGAGATGCCGGTCTGTCACAGGATTACGCATTTCTATCAACTGAGTGAAATGGAGCAAAGCGAAATGAAACCCAAGAACACAATGCGTCACCCGGTCCAGGAATCGAAACTGCAGTCTTCCAATCATGAATCCAACTCACAAACCATTAAGCCACGTGCCTCCACACATTTATATCTTACGCACACACCCACATACATACATACACGCACACACACACACACACACACACACACACACAAACACACATATATACACACATACATACACACACACAAATATGTATGTATGTATGTATGTATACCAAACTGAGTCATAAGCTTTTTTTGTATTTCAAGCTTTACTTATTATTTGCAACAACACACGAAAAGCGTTTAGCCATTGAAATATATCTCATTTCCCTCTATTGTCTGTTGTATCAGATGCTCAGTTCCCCGCTTATACCATTTGAATGGTTTAGAAGCAAAATCTCCCTACATCCGTTTTCAACCTAGTCCACATTGTTGAACCTCCGTCCACGCAAGAAATTAGTCATGGTTCGGAAAAGGAAGTATTTTGATGGTGCACGGGCTTGACTTTGGGCAAGGTGAGGTAGCACTTCCAGCCCTTCAAGTTCAGTAGCCAAAAATATGAGAAACATTAAATTCAACTTTACGATGAACGTAAACAAAGAAAGTTTGTTCTTTTTTAGAAGCGCTGAGGTGTATTGTAAGATACAGAAATAATTTTATTTCTCAAACGCGTGATAATGCTATAAATAGCGTGATCAGGATAAATTATCCATTTATTGTAGAAAAATACGTTACTGGCCAGCCATGAGACTCGAACTCACATCTCTGTGATTACGCGTCAAGTGAGAAACATTATTTTCCAAAGAGTATATAAATATTTGCAAGCTACATGAAATACGTACATGGACATCTCTTTTCAGAAAAAGAAAAGCACAAAAATAAAGCATTCGTATATGCTCTCCTAGCACTTATACGCCTGCTTAGTCATCTCGTGGCTTGCTGTTGACATTTTGTCCGCTAAATGAATAGGTTCTCACTCACGTATACCCGTAGTCAGCTCGTTTTTCATTATCAAATTTCAGCTCGAGTTTAATTTTACTAAGAAAAAAAACTGTTCGTTATTCAATTTGTTTATATAGAGAAACGTTCGTATTGCGTACCCGACTGTATACGCAATGACAGCACGTGACTATGGACTGTTGCTTTACGTAACTATGAATTTCGCACCGAAAGTATTTATTATCACTGTAAAAAAAAAAAACGATACAAAAAATAAGGATTGAAGATAGAAAATGCGGTTAATTCCGAGTATCGATTAAATAACTTAGTTTAGATAATAGAATTTCATAAGATGGAGAAATGCAGTATTGGAACAGCACTTTGCAATAAAGCTAA